>NW_006799958.1:3191867-3229024 GCF_000485575.1 Poecilia formosa | reverse complement strand
TAATTGTATTTAAAGACTTGTGTGTCACCTGTAAACTCCTAATTTAATCGTGATTTTGTTTCATCGCAGTGGGAGCTAATTCAACCGACTGCTTTCATATACCCGCGATTGGTAGACAGGCTCTAGGCTAAACATTGTACATTTAGCATTTGCTACTCCGATAGCAGGAGCGGAGCACCGCATTCGGATCTTCATTAACCTCGTCTGCTCAGCATTTGTGACGCCATTAACATATCAGTTAAGCATATCCAGACACATTCATCCAGATATTTACATAAATCAAGTAAGGTAAGGTAACTTTATTTGTATAGCACATTTTCAGCAACAAGGCAATTCAAAGTGCTTATTTCGTAAAGTAGCCATTTACGAAATAAGAACTTCTGATAATAAAATGTTAAAAGCTGTTAAAGTTAATGTTATGAGACATCTAAGTTATTAAAAGTTTGTGTTATGCATCTGTTTTATTATGGTGCAGACTTTGATGCAAACCCAGACCAATTAGATTGTTTAATCAATAAGCTTTCTTTGTCCCTTGAAAAGTGATAGCTATTTTAATGTAATGAAGTGGATCTAATTTTCTATTATTTTAGTAACCCTGAACCGGATTCCTTACAGTGACACACATATTAATATATTTTAATAACATATGTAAAGAGTGATTTTTTGTGACATCAACTTGGTCTCAGTCTCAATAATTATATTTTTGGTACCTTGTAGCTTCTTAATTTAACAAACTGTTTTTACTCTTATTTTGCTGTTCATATCAGTCTTGATGTTTCCAGTTTTCTGGAGCGCAACTCGAAGCTCGACGTCATTCTGTCATGAAATGGTGGTGGGGTGCGGTGAGGAAGAATGCCGAGGACTCAGGTAGAAGGATAAATGATGATTTAATGAGGAATGAACAAGCTCATACAGTCCAGGATCCGGCAGCACAGCCAAACGGAGGCTGGGCTCACACTGGTAGCACGGAACACAACAGACTGCAGACGGGAGTGGGCGACACAGGACTTCACCAGCTCGACTGTGACACCTAACAGCTAAGACAACTTAGACACTAAACGATTGACAAGGATCCAGAGACAACAGGTGGACTTAAATACACACAGGGTAATAAAAGGAATGAGAAACACCTGGGATCAATCAGGAGCAGACAGGACAACACAGAGGCTCATAAGAGACAGGGCCAAGAAAATAAACACACAGAAAAACTCAAATCCTCACACATTCACAGGTAACATTAATATCATCTGTGAATATAGGAAATATATATGCAATATTAATATTACCTGAGAATTAATATAATATACATATATATATATTGTTGTGGGGTATATCTAAGCCCTGTTGGTAAAATTCTGCCACATTCTAAGACAGTTCCAGAGGTTACAAATCAGTTTAATTCAACAAAATGGCAAAGGATTCACTAAGACGAGATCTTAGTCAAAGTCTATGCAATACCTGCGATCCAGGAATTTATTTATCAAATTCCAGAGGAAGATTGGGAGGATTTTGAATCGTTGCAACTGGATGAGAGCGTCACAGAGAGGACCAAATACCTGCTGCGCTACCTGACGGAGGTTTTTTCTGATTTTGTTTTGGACTTACTTGAGAACCTGAAGTACAAATATGGCGACTTAAAAGCCATATTTGGAAACCTGGTTTCTCAGGCTTTTGCCCAGGCTATAGGGATTGAAGAGAACATTCAGGCAGAGTGTACTCATGTATTTAACTTGCTTTTCCTAAAGCATGTTATATCTTTGGTCACATCTCCTATGGATGAGGAAGACCCCATAGCATTTCTCAAGCTGGGTTTAGGGCTCAGTTCTTTGGTGGAACCTGTTATCGGTATTGTCCAGGAACTGATAACAATGAGATGTAAAATCGAAGAACTGAGAAAGTCCTTTGTGAAACAGAGAAAAGACACAATACGACTTTTTGTGAAGTTGTTGATGTATCAAGGCATCAGGGAGTCCAAGACATGTTGCCGTCTTGAGTACCTGAAAGAGCGCAGAGGTTGTCCACAAAGTCTGCACTAAAATTGAGGGACAGCCAATCCCTCAATTGAAGCAGAAGTGGCTTCCGAGTCTGGCCAAAAAAGGTTTTCAGTGACCAAACTAAACCCTTGGGCTGTTCTGCTGGATGGACTCTGGCTTTCATGGAGCATCAGGTAGTCGACAACATAATCGTGTTGTGTCTTGTAAGTCAGAAAAAGAGGGGGCAGTTTTATTACAATTCGTTTTTCTGGTGCAGGTAAAATCTTGACACGGTATTTCACTAAGACGACGTCAGACACTGATTTTAGAAACCATTTCAACTGTAGTTAAGATGATTTTTGCTTTAGGTTCAGGCCTTGGATTTGTTGTCACAAAGGGAGTAGAAAAATTGCTAGGATATAGGATAACAGATAATAATGCTACTATGTGATCTGGAAAAATGATCTGGAAAACAGTGTTGTTTATTCAAAGTAAAGCAATATTTAACAGTAATTTTCTCAGTACCCTAAGTCAGATAAATCGCACAACACTGCCTATATCAAATAATGCCAAGTAAAACATTCGTTCAAAGTCATATGCAGGTTGCATCAAAATAAACAATCAAACAATAGTTACTAAATCAAAACAAAACTTCCTGAGAGCATGGCTAGCTGATTAATGTCGACTCTGATTGGCTGTTTCTAACCGAGTGGAGTAATTCTGCAGAACACAGGGAGGAGGCAGAGGAGATTGATCCTTTTTTTTTTTTTTTGAGTATCTATCTCATGTTATTACATAGCGAAAGCTTTAAAACGTATGTAAAATCTTTTTTTGTTTGTTTGTTTTAGTTACGTGCTGCAGCTTTAAGCAGATGTCCGGTGTGAGAGTTCACTGCTGGGTTTAGCAGAAACGGTGCTATGCTAGTAAAATATTACGTCCCAGAAGCGGCGGTCCAACAGCGAGAGCAGAACCAGCGTCTTACACCGCTAGCCCGAAGACTTAAATTATGTTTCAGGTTATCTGCTCCTGGAGTGGTGGAGAGCGCCCCTCCTGAGGACTTCCTTGTTCTGCCGGGGGATTTCAACGCTCCTGTGGGCAATGATGTGAGCATGGACAGGATCTAAACCCGAGTGGTGTTCTGTCATCATGTATTGTCCATAACAAACACCATGTTCAAGCATATGTGGTCTTGGCACCAAGATCCCTGGCTACAGTTCAGTGTTAGACTTTATTGTCATCTCATCAAAACTGTGGCTGAAAATCAACAGAACAGTGTTTAGCTCTTTTTCTTACTAACTATTCTAACATTGTTTTTTGGGTTTTCTTAGCATTGTACATTGTGCATACATTTTTTGTGTTTGATAAACAGCTTGGTGTCTTTTTGGCTCACTATATGAATGTTTTCTGCATGTTTATTCAATTAGCATAAGTGAAGAAAATGTTTTCCTTTTTGTGTCATATCCTTCCTGATGGTGTCATTTCATCCTACTTATTTGCTATGCTTTTTCCATTTCTTTTAGAAATTGTGGAGTACTTATTACTTTAGACCAACATTTAACTTTTTACTTTTGACATTGAAGCAACACATGGAGAAATTCCTGTTAGTTTATTACTTAGCAACCCAGATCAAGAATAAAACATGGAGAACCAACATTTAGCTATACAAATCTAGAACTCAACCCACAACTGAAATGAGAACTTTATACCAGTAGTCCAATTAGAAATGTACTTGCTAAGAAATATGTCAACATGTTTCATGCTTATTTTTTTGTGTTATTTTAAACTTCCAGTTGCTCTGTGCAGAGAAATTGATAAATTAGTTATTCCATCTTCTTTTCTTAAACAAAAAATGCTGTTCACATTTTGGCATATTGTGCCTTTTAATCTCTGCTTGTTTTGTGTACTCACACACATCAGAAATATTTTTAGTCAACAAATTTGTTTTTATGGATCTTGTAAACAACAACAACAAAAAAAAACAAGTAGATGAAGTGAAAAAAATTAAAATGCAAAATGAGTTTTTTTTGCTGCCAATGAATATACACAGAGAAACTAATTTGTTTTTCTGTTACTGCTCAGGATAAAAAAAGAAGAAAAAAAATCTATGTGAAAAAGAAAAGGTTAACTTGCGATGCAACAACAGATGTCCTCATGAAGACAGGAGCTGGTCTAAATTAATAATATTCTTTCAGAGCTCCTGCAGGTGGAATATTTTTATTTTTTATTTTTCAAACTATAAGGAAGTGGTAAAACTGAGGAAACGAAATCTCTGGGATTGGGTGCACAAAGAAAGGGAGGGGGGAGTAGATTTTGGTTCAGGTTTTAAAGGTTCTTGGTAAAAATGCTTGAAGAAAGAACTTGTGACCTGCAACCAAGTAACTAATGAGACAAGATTGAACGTGTCTTGGGACTTTTAAGGTTCTATATAAAGTCACTGATCAGCCATAATGCTAAAACCAGTTAACTTATGGTTGCTGGAAAAGCTTTGGGTCTTAGTTATGAGGTACTGTTGGAAAACATGCATGTGGTTCTCCTTTTTTATTATTCTCACTGCTTTGTACAACACACTACCACCATTAGTCAGTGTTCTTGGATATGAAAAGCCTCCAACCTTGCTCTTCTCTGATCATTAAATGTCTTTTTCAGAAAAGATTTAGGTTGTACTTCTGGCAACTTTAAGTTGCCGCTCAAAGTGTCGATTTTAGAGCTGCCACTTGTTTCTCGGTCCTTCTCAGTTCGCGTTGACGTTAAACCCATGTTCCGGAAACTTCCGGTTCACGGCACTACGTGCTTTTTTGGTTGCATCGTCATAATCTGTTTCTTTCCAGTTGAAACTAGGACCTACCTTGTTGGGCGTTCACATGAAAACGGTCTCAAACGCAACTCAAAACTGGACTTAGAAGGGACAAGGTAAATTAATCTCAAATTTCTGGAAAATCTCTGACCTCAGCAGTATTTAAAAAAAAAAAAAGAAAGAAGAAATGGATGGATTAATGCTTTAAAGCCAGGAAAGTTCTGAGCCAGGAAACAAATTAATATAAATAAACTCGACTTTTGACAAGAAGAGTGTAGAGGTTGGGGTCAGTCAATCAAACATCAGTGGGGATGTGGGTGTATTTTTTGAGCGTGTGTACATTTCACAATCAATAAAGTCATTCAAATTTGCACACGCAGTTTGTGTTAGTAACTCCACTCCAGAAAAATCACAAACTAAAAGCACAGAGTCCAAATTTATGCTTACTGATACATATAGTATATCTTACAATTAATATAGGGACACAACAGAGTTGTGTCCTACAGCGTGTGATGTTGAAATATGAAGGTCATCTTCTGACCACGCCATCTCTTTCTCCTCAAAGTGTTGCAGCCGAAATAAAAGAAAAGAAAAAAAATCGGAGCTACGGCGACATTTTCAAAAGTCATTGTACTGTTTAAAGCTGCCTCCGCATGCTGTGACGCAGAGCCATTCTGCCTAATAACCACCAAAAGGATAACTTTCTCTGCAGTGTGCCGTGTAACACAAAAGCAGCTTCAATCACCTTTTGATGAGGAGGAAGGACTGGGGGAAGCAAATTATGTTTTAAGAGGTGAAAAGGCTCTAAATCATAATACAAAAATACTCCCAGGAGCCAGCAAAGAGCCCAGGGTTCTTTTTATTTTTTTTAACAGTCCTTCTACATTAGCCGAGGCTGGAGTTTGCGGCGAAGGGGAGCTGTGATTTAAATAGGCAGCCTGCTGGATCATAGCCCGTCTTGCTGTTCTCTGGCTACAGGCTTTCCGCCTGCATGGTGATCATAATTGCTCTTGCTCAGAGGACATGCTGCTTCCGTCAGGGCAATGTCCTGATGCATTAGGACCGTGGAGGCTCGGCTAAGCAGAACCTGCCATAACTGGTACAACCTCCCCTCTCTTCTGAACATCTCGGAAAGTTTGTAGTGGCAAGTTTTACAACTAACGAGAGCATGTTGGATCAGAGAACACTTCATGATTCGACACCTACGCCCATCCAGATCCGGATATTTCTAACATATTTCTCTGTTCTTCATAATGACGTTAAGCTATGTCCATTTAAGCTATGTCGGAATATGTCCTCCATGTGCTAAAGGCTTCAAAAATAACAGCAGGAGATGAAAAAACTGGTAGTAAAAGTTGGTCAGGCAATGGACTATACTTGTGTGGTGTATTTATGAGCATTCACCATCTAACTTTTAGTTCAACTGGGTAATTAATTTAAAAATACTATGAAACAAATCCTTTATAAACGTGCACGTTTTTTTTGTTTTTTTTTAACTAAGTTGGTCCAACCTAAATCCAAACAAGGTAACGGCCATTTACAATTTTAACAATGCATTTTTCTTTTTATTGACTCAATCAACTGATTATCACATCTCAAAATGTGACAGCAGTTTCATATAGCTAATGCTAATGCTAAGTCATCTTGATCGGTACTAAAGGTCTAAGCTAGTACTGATCAGATTATTTATTTTTGTTTGGAATAAAAGTTTTGCACGAAGTCAAAGCACAATGATTTCGACAAAAGAAAATCACAAGCCACACATGGTTGCTGGGTGACTTAAAAAAATTAAATAAACTTTTATACCTGTCTCACTGTATTATCATTAAAACAGACGAGGAGTTCTAACAGTTGTAGTTCTTGTAGCAACAACAGATTTTGTGGGGGGTGGAGTGGGGGAGGGGATTGCCTTGGGAGCATAGAAAGGATTAAACCAGCCTCTCACCCAGTGACTGCTGAAGATATGAGGTATCCATCCCGCAACAAATAGAGCGTACAGAAGTTAAATTTGAAAAATTATATCCTAACATTGATCTTAGTCAAAGTTGGATAAAGTAAAAAAAATGTCAGTTGACACAAAGCCTCAACAGAAAACATTTTCTCATGTTTAGTGCTGTTATTCTTGTGCATTAACGCCACCTTCTGTAGGCAGTTAGCTAGCTGGCAAAAAGAAAAAAAAGTTAGCTGGCAGCTAACCAGTTGCTAGACTTGTTTTTTTTTTCCAAACAGCTACATTTATTTATTTTTTCCAGAATTATCTAAGCAAACTTTTGAATTGATAAAAACATGTTTTACAATTAAAAAGGTCTTTACTTTCGAAGATAATTGTACCCTATTCGTTTATGTTGTCTCTGTAAAACAGTGTTGTTAAAACATCATATTAGCGGCATACTAGGGTTGAAATTGCGTGTGTCTTTTACACCTAGTAAAAGTGTCACAGTGGGTTTACTGAAATATCGGTGGCCTACTCATCCTAATGTATGTTTTGTTTTCCTAGAGGGGCAGCCAGATAGCTCAGATTCACCAGTGATGAAGTGCCAAATTAGTGGCCAGATGTCAAACAGAGAGAGCCTGGGCTCCTGCAGCCCATCGCTCCTCATCAAGCACACCAAGCCCTTTCTAATATGCTGATGATAAAGTAACGGGCGCTGTGATAGCCGTTCTGCTAAATGAGGCATTTGAAAGCATGACTCATTTTTCATAATCCCGGCGAAGTCAATTAAGGGACTTTTGGAGCTCAGGGAGCCCCAAGGAGACACCGAGGTGCAACGCTGGAAAAGGAGACGCGAGTAAATTTAAAGTCGCTCTAAGAAGAAAAACGAAGACGTCTCAAAGGAGAGGCAACGTAGAAAAAAAAACAAAAAACTTAACGACAGTGTGTAAAGTAGAAGTGACATAAAAGTGCCAGGCACAGAGACGGCAACATTAGTTTTTGTCTGTCCGAACTGTCGGTTTTATGACTCTGACAGGAACAAAGGCGTGAAACCCAAATTGCTTGAAGTTAAAAAGTTGAGTAATGTTATATTTTTCTGTGGGTTCATCTTGTCCCAGATCCAGTTCTGACAGGAGGAAGCTGACAGGATGAAACTACCTTCCTGAGTACCTTTTGTGAACAGTTTCTAAAAGAAGAAACACATCTTTGTAAAGGTGCCTTGCAAAGGTATTTACCCCCTGTCCCCATACAATTATTTATTGCAATCCAAATAATCTGAAAGGTTTATAGAGAAGGCTGGAACATGTGGAGATGATTGTGAGACGAAGGATGAAACTTACACAAAAGAATGTCTTCAGTCAGAGGCTTCTTCAGAGTCACTGTAACACAGACTGCTACAGGAGATGTTTAGAAACATTTATCACTTTCCTTGCACTTCATATCTGGACAGTGTTTTAACTCATACAGTCCCAATAATAGTGGGATTTGTGGTTATAACCTCACAAATTGTGAAACAGTCTTAAAGTACGATTTATTTTTGAAAAGCCCTGTATTATACCGGATGTTGGAATCGTCTCTGAATCTCCAAAATTTATTTATTTTTACCCCCCAAAGGCCGACTGCCGGTGAAAGCCTGAAGGAGTTTCTCTTTGTAAGACGAGAAGCTTCGTCTTCTTCTTTTCCTTCCTCTTCTCAGAGGGATTCTGATTCAATCATGCTTTTTTCCCTTTCATGAGATAGATGGAATAAATAAATAGATAGGTGCTTATTACATAAACAGATTTTTGCTGCATACTGATGAGGTTTAGATCCAAAATCCATTTTATGAAATGGTCAGCTGTAATAACGGAGCGTCTGTGTCTGTCTGATCAGCACAAACACTCTAAAGACACTGAATATAAAAAAATCAGTTTTATTTTTTGGCTCAGCAACTGTTCCATGAGGCCGTTTATTGGAACTGGACTCTCCAAGCAAAATCTTGATATAAATACAATAATTAGGACTAATAATGTTTTTCTTTGGCAGATTGTCAGCTTTACTAAAAGTTTTAGGGTTTTTTCATAGCTTTATTTTGGCATCATACAAGCGAACTAAAAAGCTCAATGGAATAATTTGGAACGCTATCAATGCAACGTCGATAAACTGAGGAGCCAAAACAAACCTTTTGTCTTTCAATTGGTGTGATGAACGCACGATGGTGTGAGAGGCTCCCTGCAGTGGATTCGTTATACATCCCATCAGGGATAGTTTTCCATCAGGGATAGATTTGGGTTATGGCAAGAATTTGAGGTCACACCCAGCCTAAAAACATCCAGACGTTTTTTTTTTTTCCTTCTACTTGTTAATTTTCTGAATATGTCAAAAAAAAAAAAAAAAACATCTTGCCTTAGGTCACAACAAATTAGCATCCTAATATTCTTTTTACACTTTTTCAAAGTAAACCCAACAATTTCTTGAAATCTTAAGCGACTCTTTCAATTGATCTGTGCTGAAACCTTTCTTAATAAACAAATGTTAAAGTTCTAGATCCATGGTTAAAATTCAAGTATTTATGGAGCCCCCTGTAGTTCTGGATGGGCTTACGCAGCTGCTTAGTTTGCTTTGCCTTGGGCTGGCACCATTCGCAATAGAAGATACTCGCAATGAAAGATGCTGTAACACAGTCAAAATAGCTGTTACCTTTGCTGTGCAAATAACACTCAAGATGACAGCCAAGACATATGTTTTAAGTGAAAAACCAACTTCTTTTAGGGTTAGGACAGAAAATAAATAGAAAAAGAATTAAGGAAAGACATGTTTGGTTGAAATTTAAAACAAGATTTTAAGTTTTTATTACCCTAGGAATCTTCAAGAACCAAATATATGTCCAAATATATCAATTAGATTTTCTTCTCTGACTCAGCCCTCTCCTTTCATCTGGGCTGGGGACCAGCTCCAGGAGCACATTGCAAACCTGTCAAGTTTTGGATTTCATAAATAACACAGTAACTCTCTGTCCGTCCCCTGCTGCCGTCGGACCGGAGTGGGGGTCCGACGGATTTTCAAATTTGTGCATCCCTAACATTTTCTTTTCTGTACTTGTAATTAACCAGTAACAATAACGGCTGACTTTTTATGTCAACCTGGAAGAAAATTATACCAAAATCTGAAATTATATTCAATTTAATAATAAAGCAGTAAGTCCACAAAGACACCTATAAAAAAAAAAGAATGTATAGCCAGTTCCTCCAAGCAACTTCAGGGTCTGGAGCATCAGTCATGGTTAGATCTGCTCGACTCCTGCAATCAGTTCAGGATGACACTGCAGCTCCGCCGAGCCTCAGCGAGAAATGCTGATGTCATCAGATTTCTAATGGAAAACAGGAACTAGATGTCGAGGTCAGAAAAAATAAATAAAAAAATACTCATTTTCCAGCCAGGCAGGCTCTGATGAATGGATTGAACCATGCCAAAAAGTGAAAACAACAACAACAAAAAAACTTCTGCCTCTGTTCCTTCGATTTTCTTTCAAAATTGCCAGCAACTTTATGGAGGAGCAATGACATGGTGTATTAAATCGAAATTAGCCTATGGAGAAGCTTCAGCTTACATGGGCTTGGAGGGGTATTATGAGGAACTGCTCCTAAGTGACCCATTAGCTGGAATTGATTGGTTGATTTAACTCCAGTGAATCGGACGTGGATGCGAAAGAGCATCAAAAAAAAAAAAGCATCTCCAGCTCAATGCAATATTTCAACCGCAGCGGCGCACAATGGGGAGAAAAAGAGCAACAAAGGGAAATTACATAATGAATAACATAACGGAGCAAAAGCAATTTCTAAACTCTTAAATGCGTTCAGCGTTCAGCTGAAAAGGAATTAATCGTGAGAGATGCATGAAAGAAAATCTTCAGCTGTGGTTCTGTGGAGAGCAAACAATGGGCTTTGGCTGATAATAATGGAAGGAAACTTCAACGAAAAGTCAGATAAAGCACGACGGGCGCAAATAGAAATAGGACAGCATGTTAAAGTCTCCCCATTCTGTCGAAGATTACACGGTGCATTCGCACCGCTCAAACTTTTACATTTTCACAGTAGAAAACACAAATGGCAGTTTAAATCTGATTTAATGTGAGCGACCAACACAAAGGAAGTAGACCTTGTAAAGTTGAGTGAACGAAAGTTGAAAAGCAAGGCAGGCATTTGTATTTAACCACCTCAGTCTATCGTGTCAAAGTATTAGCTATCATTGCAGGTAGGTACCTTTAAGCTAAGCTGTATATCTACTCTTTGCAGCAAAACCCACTCATAAATAAGTTTTAATCTATGCCAAATGAAGCCACGCCTATTCGCAGTTCAGTATTCGCAGTTTTTTCTGTGAAATGCAACTACAAATTCTTTACGGAAAATTCACCTATTCTCTGCGTTTTTCTGTATGAACATTTCTAAAATATTCAAGAAGAAACTGCAGCTTGTGGCTGGGATGCTTTTGTGTCATTTACAAAGGAAAATGGATGTCATGTTGACGCTGATTGACTGTTTACCCCAAGAACGAACATAAGGATGCTGAATTGTGGACGCTAGCTTCAGTTTCCACTGTGAGTATTGAGGTATAAAAATATATATTTGGCATTTCAACTATTAAAACAGGCAGTTTTAAGCAAAGATGTGAATTTTAACCAATCAACAACAGTTGTGGTACCCAATTCCTGCAACCTTCCACATAGAACTGGTTTAATGTTCAGCTGTGTTGTCCTGGTGAAAAGGTCAACCTTCCTCTCAGTTTAAATTGTTTTGCCGATTGTTAGCAGACGTCTTTCCATGACTTTACCTGTAGAGAAAGTCTTCCCCACATCATGATATCGACACCAACATTTTCACGTGGAGGTGACGTATTCAGCTTAGTTCAGTTTCACTTTACTGTGGTAAATTATCAACATTACACACAGAAAACAAAACAAAATGATAATTTACAAACCCGTAATTAACCACAAAAGGGAATAGGCTTATGCTCGACTACCATGTTCAGGTTAATGTTTTCCATGTAAGCCAAGAACTTTTGAGTCTTAGTTGAACAGAGAACCTTTCTTCACTCGTTTTCTGTGTCGTCTACACAATTTGTACCAAACTTAATGGGATTTCTTATGGCTTTTTTTCCCCTTTTCATTCTTCTTTGAAGCCCAGATTAATTGCTGTTCTGACAGTGGTTATCCACCCGAGTTGCAGATCCCCTCAACTCCTCCAGAGTTGATAAGCTGTTTTTATAAACAAAACTTTAATGCTTTTGTAGATGCACTGTTGTTCCAAACGTTTTCCATGTTTGGAAAATATATTGCAGATGTAACCCTTGGAACATTAATTGATAACCTTACTGACTAATAGTTTTTCAACCACAATCATGCACCACTTTATGTAAATCTATCACATAAAATAGACAAGACTGTAATACTTTAGCGAGGCATTGCAACCAGGGGTTCAGAAGATAACAAAGGCAAACCATAATAACAGACAAAAATGTGAACTGTAATTTGTAAAATCATCACTTTAATAAGGTGCTGAACATTTGTGACAGTCGTGTTTTATACCAAAGGAACTCAAAGTAATAACCAAATCACCGGACGCTACATAGTGTAAAAAAAATCAAAACAGAAAATGACCTTTGACATAATCCAGAGGTAAAATATTCACAGTGTGGAGAGAAGGAGGGGGTTGAATGCACTGCGCTGGATAATTAAGGCAACACATCTGCAGGTGAAAGAACCTTTTCTTTACAAGGCGAGAGAGGAAAAAACAGCACCAGGAACAAATTACGCAGCCTTCTTTATCTCCAGAGGGAAAACATAAAAAAAAACTTCCTATAGTTTCTGGGAGAAAAAAAAAACACACCAGAAAATAAGCATGTTAGACAAAACCTATTTTTTCCCTCTACAGCAGAGATTAATATTCAGGTGCTTTTGTTGTAGTGGCAAATCCATGAGATGGACTACTACTTCGTTTTTTTTATTTATTTTTTTTTTTAGTAAGTTGTTGCAAAGGACGCTGCTGGTGCTTTGAACAAAAAAAATTGTTAATACGCTTGTTTACTTATAAATAAAAGTTCTGTCATCAAACTTCTTATTTCTGGCTGTTGTCTTGTTAGTGTTGAGGCTTTTTTTTGTTTCAATAAATACTGGCACATCGCTTAGGAAGAAAAGTGAATGATTTAAAAAAAAAAAGCTGTACAAAACAAATTAAAGTTATATTAAAATTATGGACATAATTAGTCATAAATGGGCTGAAGAACAGAACAGAAAACCCTCCAGTGAGTCCGGTCGCAAGGCCGCGTCTTTGGCTGGCGTCCAGTTGTCGATCTGACGGCATCTTTCTCTCTCTTTTTTTTTTTTTTTGCATAATATTCATTTTGAGAGGGCGATAAAACACAATTCAAGTGACTCGCTTTTCGCTGACGGGCAATATCACAGGTCGCTTAACGCTGCAGGGTCAGTTAAGCCTCCCGGTGAGTCATGGCCGGCACTAAAACACGAGGAGGTCCCAGTTTTAATTCCTGAAGGGACCAGTCCTCACTTCAATGTGCATGAAAGTCGCTCGGCGATGAGCCTTACTCTGTCTGACGTCCCTTTTGTAAACTTTGAGGAGAGTTTTCCGGTTACTTTTGAGATGAGGCGAGTGAGACGTAAAGTCACTCTATAGAAGCTTCCAAACTATCTGCGACGGGGAAACTGTTTGTTCAGGTGGGTCCGCCTCAATTCATTCACGGACAAACAGAGGAAACCGTTAAAAACAGGTCGAACCATCATCAGACCTCGAGCTAGCTACTTCTAAGGTGTAAACATTGACGCCTCTCTACGGCGGAAACGTGCATCACCCTCACCGCGGCTTTACAGGTATACATATATACATTTACGTCCTAAAATTTTACATCTCACAAAGAGCGTAGAGTTTCCCGACTTGCTCTCCGTGTCCCTTTTCTCCTCTTCTCTGTGCAAGAGCAGGTGTTTAAATAGCCTCGATTTTCTTCGGTTTTTTTTTCCTCGTAAGTGTCACACGGACACAAAGACGTCCAGGTAGAGACGATCGTAGGACTCCCTGAAGAAGAGGACAAGGACGAGGCTGAAGAGACACGAGCCGGTTACACACCAGTTCAGCCACGACAAATCTGTGCGAGACAAAAACAAACAGAGAAGATAAAAGTTTAGACACGAGGTTTTTAGTACAAGTTTAGAGCTAGGGTTTCCAACCTGAGGCTCTGGAGTTTAAAGTGGCTCTTTATAACTTTGACTAAAATAATAAAGAATCAACAAACATGCTAAAATGTAGATTTTTAGAGATTCGGTGGCATTTATTGTAATACTGATAAGAGACAATAAAAAAGTAAGTACAACTTATTGTGCTTGTCACTGCAGTCAGAGCTACACAAATCAAAAATATTGATCTGCATTGAATCATTTTCATCGATGCTCTAATGGAATGAACAGTAGGGAAAATACACAATACTGACGGTCAACCACTTTTTAGGGTTTCCAAACATCATCCATCGTTACAAACGATGCATCACAAGTAAAATGATGCCCAAATTAAGCCGTACATAAATCCTGAGCAATGCGCCAGAATATATTTGCACCTTTAGAAAGAGTCATCAACATATATATTGAACCCAAATGAGAGTCAGTCAGATGCAAAGTGATTTATGCACAGGCCTAACATATAATCAATGAGAATTTCTGACGTACCATAAAGTAAATATGAGCTTGTGCTGCTCTTTTACAATCATTCTGAATAATTCAATGGTATTGGCAGTGTTCCCTGCTACCACTGACCTACACTTGAACCTAAATGTTGTGTAGAAGGAGCCGTTTTATTTGCCTCGGTTTGTTCAGGCTCCATTAGGCACAGGGGAGTTGCTCTGGCTGTCTTCGTTAACGCTGAATTTGTTGGACAGGTTGGGAAGCTCACACCGCCATTGAACCCCTAATTCCACGTTACCATAACACCTCTAAGACACGTGCTTCTCTTCATCAAAATTAATGATGCCAAGACTGTTTAAAACACATAAAACATACACATCAGCCAGATGGCATTTGATTTTCTCTTTAAAAGCACCAAGTCTGGTAAGCTTGACCTGTTTGAAGAGGGAATCTCAGCCAGTGGTGCTTTGCTCCGGAGAGCAGGACAAACTAAATGTAGGAAAATCAGGTCAAGACAAACAGTGGGGGGTCTGGGACACAAGCCAGGACCATGTCCCGCAGCGGCTCTGCTTCGAGTGCAAGCAGCTCTTCATACGAGCGTCAATCACCTCAGACGATCGGTGTGTAAAGAAACGTTAATTTTTCCAAATCCGAGTCAAATTTCAAGTGAAGAAAATTAACACTCTCTCATCAAACTACTACTTGCAATACAGAACTGCAGAAGTTTATTAATTCAAACATTCCTTAGGTCAAATTTAACACAAACTCTTGCCAGCTTTATTTATTTATTGAACATTCAAATCAGCATGTAAAATACTGCCAGTAATTAAGTAATTAATTAATTACTTAATTTCTAGAGTATATTTACTCTAGAAAGTAAAAAAAAAAGTCTACATGGAACATTAACACAATTCAACAGCAAACGTCTGAATTAATCAAAGAGGGGGTGCTTTTACTTTCAAAGAACCGTAAATGTCAGTAGCTGGGTTTTCATTACAAATGTGCATAAAATGTTGTCAATATTCCATTAATGTCGAGGAGCACACAATTTTGCTATTACGATGTTTCCATGAAATGAGAAACCTAATTAAAGTCAGATGTGAATAAGTTTGTTTATGCAATAAATCATTAAAAAGAATGCTGTGCCATGATCCTCCAACTACTTCCTGTCGTCTTCTTCTTTGTGGTTTCCATCAGTGGCAACTTCCGGTTGTTGATCATGTGACTCATGACACCACAAAAAAAAAAAAAAGATTCCCTTGCAGTTTTGCAAAATAAACCAATTTTGATTCAGCCAAAAATACCCCCTTCATTCTAGGGCCAAAACGTTTTGTTGGAAAATGACAACACGATTGTTGCTTCCTTTAAGCAGATATATTTTTCGAAATGCAAAAATGCACAATGGAAACACAGGTAGTGTCAATGATGCAAGGTCAGAAGTGAGAGAATAAAGTAATTGCTATGAATACGAGCACAAGGATAGATTCTCAGTGTTCATAAATACTTAAAGTACTTAAATGTAACTGAACTTGTTCTCATTTCCTGAAGACATTCAAACCTAGAGGTTTCTTCAGTTCTGAAGATGAGCTGGGAGCTTCAGGCTTATAAATTGGTCACATTAATAGGGATGTTAAGGTCGATGAAAAGCCCGTTAAGGTACCCAGTATCTGACAGCAGTAGATACCCCAACTGGGCTTTTATAAAGAGATCCAAGATTAATAAAAACAATCAAAAACACTGTGCCCAGCTCAAAGAAGGATGAAAGTACAGCTGGAAAAACATTGTCATTCCAAATGTGGATGAAGTGTCCAAGAGACTCAGAAGGCTATATTTCAGGCGGAGCGCATTTTAAACACACAGACTGGCTTCCCTGACGGATAAAACCCCCAAACACAAGCTCAGTGATGTGATGCATGCGGTCCTGGGCAGTGAGGAATGTTTAGACCTCTGCAGTGGAGAAACTAAAAAGCATCTAGACAAAAGCACCGTCCCAACGCAGAAGAGCGTCAAGCCTCAGTAATTCATCTACAACACTCTTGAAGATCGCAAGGCAGAGCGGGGATTCTAGACTGTAAAAACCCAACACAGGTGGCCTCAGATTTGATCCTTCTAGCACCTACCGTGCCGTCTTCTTGTCTGCACAACCATTCACACCTTCAAACGTGTGCTACTCACATGCTACGATAAGTGGCATCAACCCAAAGAACAACAGAACAATGAGTATGACCAGGAACTCATGACTAACAACCCCATTAGTCCCATCCTGCCCTATTAATGCGGTTGCTATGACTACAAGTTACAAGCAAACTGATCAGACTTACTGTCTTATTTTCAGCTACGATAAGAACAGATAACAACTCTTTTTGAGTCCCAGACCTGGAAACCAATGCCCGGTTCACGAGAACGCAAGTTCTAACGAGAAATCAGGGCACAGCTTGTTGAATGTGTCGTTTAGCCCATCAGGAAGCGAGGTGACAGAAACACTGAGGGGAATTCAAAATGCACACAGAAAACAAAACAACTGCTATGGCCCACCAGAACGCCCGGCGGACATTGACGATGTCTTTGTATCGTTTTATCTCTGGTAGATTTAGCCCACAAACTATCATCATTGCTTCTTCCTAGCTGGCCGTGTGTGTTTACTCTGAGAGGTTTTCTGTCTGAAATCACAGTGTTAATGAGTGGAATCGGTTTGGTTGTGGTGTGTCACTCCACACTGTACCACCAAACCTGTCATCCCTAAGTTTTTTTTTTATCATCATGTGTGTGGTCTCTGATGTTTGGAAAGCCGGTCAACGATTTTAAAATCTTGCCGTGTGAACCAGGCACATGTCAAGAGTCACTCTTTACAAGTCTTAGTCAAGACTACATTATTTTTTTTCAACTGCAGCCTAAGTTACACAGTGCTGTCTCTGTGTCTATTAGCACACAGATGTGTGGTCTCCACTTTGAATCCTGGTTGGTTGGAAGTGATTAGCTTCACCTGTAAGGCTTACACTCTCGCTCACTTGATGCTCCTGTTTTTACTAAGAAAAACACGGACGTCGGGTCGGCTGAGCGAAGATGAAAGGCGTGTGGTTTAAGAGGAGAGGGGTTGAGGGATTGGGATGTAGGTGTCTGCTGAGAGAAGTCGAGACTCCAGAAGAGGCCTCATTAATCAGGACTGTGCGAGTTGGACAGCAGGAGACCGGGCATGGAGGTAGGTTAATGGAGTGTATTTATCTGACGAGCATTCTCCGTCGCAAACTCACTCCCTTTCTTGTCTGAGGCTCGCCCATCTGAAGTTGGAGAAACTCGGCGTGTATGCGCGTTTGTTGGAGGGGTGGGGGGGGAAGAGACAACGGCATTAAAGGAATGCTAATGCGACGCTGAAAGATTTACGAGATCTCTGATTTCTAAGGACAGAGTTGTCAGAAAGTCTGGAAGAAACTCAGCTGGCATACCAAACAAACAGAAGAGGGGAGGAGGAAGCGATGGGGAGGAGAGCAAGCGGGACTTAAAGACAAAGTGACAATCATTCTTATTCTGAACAATTTTATTAAGTCAACGACTGCTCATTTTGTAAGGAACGGGAGACGACAAAGGAACTAATCAGACATTAGCACCAGGAAAGATTGAAACCTCATGAAAGTCTAAAAATCTCTACATAAATACATGAACCCCAGCAGAACCTCACACCTCTGGCATTCCTCCATGACCAGCGTAAAACAAAGTTAACATGGTTTTTATTATACTAGATTTGAAATAGGCATTCAAGCAGGGAAGACTGGAGTTATATTTTGTAGTCATTTCTGGAGATGAAATTTTACAATAAGCGGGATGAGATGGACAGAAACACTGATTGTTTTATATAAAGACGAGACGACAGGCAGGTAGACAGATACCCTATAAGAAGGACAAAGTAAAAACAAACTAATCCATCTGGAGAAGACGGTGAAAGTTTAGTAAGGAAGTTTGGTTAATGACCATTAGATGATAAAACGAAATGATCTGGGCCACATAAAGTGTTTTCAACTACTAATTTTTGCTTTTTAATGACACTGATTTGCAATGCTAGACTGCAGCAATGGAAACTGTCAGATCAAGGGTTACGTAGGGAAATTATTGTAGATTGTTATCCAAGTCTTTGTAAAATGCTGCAAAGTCAAAGTAATATTTAATTGGTGAACACAGCTATAACTGTAATGGCCAATCTGCTGTTGTTTTTATAGCAGAAGTTGGAATAATTGTCCATTTTCTGTTTTAAGTAAATGAAGTTTGAAAGTGGTATAGTACAAAGTAAGTGAATAAATAAGCTGGTAGTATATGCAGTTATCTTACTTGGTGACAGGTCAGTCATGTGACGATGAGCATGAACATCGTTTTCAGGAAATGGTTTTACCATGAAGGATGGCATTCAGAGGACAGCTGTGTGAGCGGCTACAGTCCCTCATATTAACAGCCTATTATATCCGCTGCCAGTGTCAGCAGAACGGTGCCTCCGATCGGCGCAGGAACGGGCGTCGGCGGCCATCTTATGGCTTTTATGAGCCTTAATTGAGGTCAGAGTGGGGATGTGATTAATGACGCTCACTTCTTTATGGCATTGGCCTTTTGTACGAAAGCATAGGAAGGGAAAGAGAGGGGGCGGGGGGGTCACACCTTGAGATGGATTAGATCACTCAGGAAGAATAACTTCATCTTACAAGTGTATCAAATAAATTAGATCACCAAAATGTACATTTTATTCAGTAATTCAATTTGACACTTCAGCCGACTTTCTGCATGTAGGAGGTCTTCCTGAATGCTACCTTACAGCTTCTTTGTGAGAAAAGCATCACTGTCTCGGTAATGTCTGAGTCCATGATTAAAGACCTCCACGGTGTCTTTAAAGACGATTTCATTTTAGAGCTGAATGCAAACTTTGGCAGAAACCAAAAAGGAATTGGTCTTGGTTGGGACTAAAGAAGTGCAGCAACAATATGCGCTCCTCCCCCCCAACATGTAGGAGGTCTGACGACGCACCGCTCCCCTCTGTGGGGAAAAACTCAACACCACCCTTCAGGTTTCATCTCGTCTTCCTCCTCCTCCACATGCAGTTTTGGTTCTACGATGCCCCTCCACTGCTTTGTATGCTCCGTGTTCAGTGACACCAACACTCTGCAGACGGAGTCGAAGGGAGCGACAGTATGCATATATGGCCTCGGGGGTGCTGCACTCGTGTTCGAGAGTCACGTGGTTCAGGAAATTTTTTAAATATTCAAAACACAATAAAGTTGAAAGTTATCAAAGCTCACTGATCCACGACCAGATATTACAACGAACAACAGGGTAAATTCATAACTGCCTCCCTGCTCCCAGCGCCGTAATTCTGACCGTTTAACCGAGGAAGAGGGCAGCCAGAAGGAAAACTTTAAAGTGGAAATAGAAGGGGATTTTTTTTTTTTCTTTAAAGGTCCGTTTTGCTAAGTTTTCAATAGCGAGAGGTTACCGGGTTTTCGAAAAGATGACGCTGATGCAGAACTGATTCGATTCAAAGTCTGAATCTTATTTGCCTCATCCATTATGAGACCACAGCGAGGATAAAATCACATTAATGAGACCGCGCACTAGAATACTTCCTGAGCGAATTCTGATAATCCAATTTTCTTTTGCACGAGTGATCTCTTGCGGAGAGACAGAATGTTGTTTTAAAGACAAAACTGGATTCAATCATTTGTCACGAGGCGATATAAAGTTGGACAACTCGCATGTATAATTGAAAGCAGAATGCGTCTTATAAGAATGGAAATATGAGACTAGGATAGAAAATACGCTACAAAGTCGCATAATACCCCAATACAACCTGTTTGGATCATTAGGCCGACACGTTACAACCACCAAGCTCAATGAATCACGACGGGATTTTATGTAACAAAGACAAAGTGAAACCAATTGCTTTAAAAGTCACTTAATTAGTCAATAGTAGAGGTGTGCCGATCGATCCCTTACATTTTGTTACAGTGAGTCTCGAGTTCAGGACGTAAAAACCTGCTTCTTTAAGTCAATATTCTTTATGTGCCAGGAGTTACATGATTGCCACAGAAAAGAAGCTGTCTAGATGTTTTTAAATAACTGTTTATATTGTAAACCTTTACTTGAGCTGCTGGTAATTGTGATGTTGGAACCTCAAAGACCGAGATGTACACTTATTGTCTCTGATGAAAAGTCATGTAAATAAGGAAGAGTCCCAGTGATTAGAGCCTTAAAACAAAAAGAAATGAAGTATCAGTGATGCTCAGGGTCATATTTTGTGATGTTTTGTGAAGAAATCAGGTGTGGATTACTATCCAAACGTCCCTCTGCTCTGACGTTTTACCTCAAACCATCCTGGAGACGCCTCTAACCTGAGACTGGATGACACACAAACAGATTTCTTTGGGCCATTAAGGCGAACACTGCCAGCGGTGTTTACCCAACACTTGTCATCACCCTGAGGCTGTCATCCAGCAGTGAAAAATGACGACGGCAGCAGCAGCCTGCTGCAAGGGGCATTTCTCAATGCCTCGGAAATGGGAAGTTCTGCATTTCCCGCCGTTTAGGACGGCAACGAACCCTGTGATCGTTCCAGACACTCAGGGTCAGCGGCGCTTTGAAGTATTCTGAAACATTTCGAGAAGAAATATTCTCCTGAAAATAAGAGGGTGGAGTCGTACGTCAGTACCAACGTCGTGCCAAACCAGCAACAATCTGGACACAGTTCTACAAACTCAACCGTGACGTTGTGCATCAGCGAAGCTTCGAGAACGTTTTGCCAGTCATTGCGTCTGAGCTGATTCAGACAGTCGTCAGGTGTTTTCCCCTCAGGCCTTAAAAACAGCAGCTATCTGGACAATTGGCTGCTGCAGACTTTCAGGCCGATATGCAGCTGCCCATTCATCAGCAAAGTGACTGAAAAAGATGTTTCAGCAGTTAAATAGTTTCCTAACAATGACCAACCGCTTTGACGTCGTTCAGACTGATGTTTATGAAACATGGTGGAAAATCCTTTAAGTCGGGGCTGAAAACCCATTTGCGTAGCGATGCCTTTGATTAATAACTGTAACATCATAAATTGAAGTCTGTTTTTTCACTTTTCTTTATTCTTCCACTGCAGTGTAATGTTTTGCTTGCTTGTTGCTGTATTTTCTTTTTAATCTCATAAAGCACTTTGAATTGACCTGGTGCTGAAACTTAATATACAGATTAAATTGCATTTCCTTAAAAACGTAATCCAAATGTTACACCCAATAAATATATACATAACAGTTTAGAGTATAAAGCAGCAGCCTTTCCTCTGAGTGAGTTGACAGTGTCAAAAGTCAGAGTGCAAATTGTGCATCTAAATAAATTATTAGATTAAGCTGAATGCTGAAAATTGTAAAAACTATAAATCTTCCTCATTAGTCACATCATAGATGGTGTGATCTCTAATCAGAAAAGAGAATCAGATCTTTGAGTCGTCCACCAGCTGGTCACTAATTCAATTCAAAAACACTTCATCGATCCCAAAGGGAAATCAAATTGTGTTGCAACTCATTTAATTAAAGAGTTGTTGCTGAAACACAACAATATTACAACCAATTTGAAGAAGTCTCCGACTGAAGACGCTCCGTTTTGCAATGACAGTCTCATGGAGAGGAGACGGTCAGAGTTGACCATAACTTTCTTATATTAAATTGAAGAAACTGTAAATTTAAAAATTACATTTTTTTTTGTAGAGCTAAGCAGGAAAATTGTACACAATGTGGAGATCAATTAAAAGACAGACCAAAGATTTGATTTATTATTTTTGGGATCATATTGTGGTGAAGAATAAGAACAAAGGGGGGAAATGTAATGCTAAAATACACGCAAATCTCAGGATCGGGTCAATTTACAGCCCTGAGCGCCACACAGTGACCGCTGAGACAAGATGACGCTGGAGCAGACTTTCAGAGACGCTCTCCGAGTAAGAGGCCAGCAATCTACCACCGTGGCAGCCGTCTCCACGCTCCTTTTACTGTGCCTGAAGCAAGGAGAAGTCTCTAACAAGAAACCTTGGGTGCATCATTATCTATTCATCAACTTCAAGGTTGCAAGTGCAGAAAAGGGAGAAACTAAAGCCTCCTTCTAATGTGCCTGATCTTTTCAATTCCTGACACACTGATTGTAGAGATCTATCTCAGACATCTCTGAGCTTCCCCCATCTCACACACACACACACACACACACACACTTCTATGCACACAACATACTTAGATGTGCCTGCATTCAGCCACACCGTGTAGTCAATCATTCAGAGATGCAGAGAGAAATACCGAGCAGAGGATGCATCATGTATACTTTATAAGTCCAGCTCTCGTGTCAGGCTGCAGTAGATCAATGCACACCTGATGTATTTCTGTCTCCTCCGTGATTCATCCTCGAGCTGGCGTGTGGTCATTTCAAATAAATCAGAAAACATCATCCGTCTTGTGGATCGCAGATTTCAAAACCGCTTTCACTCTGATTAAGTCGTCCCTCAACGCTTCCCGTTGCGGCAAAAGATAAATCTGCACAACATTTCAACCCTTCGCGCTGCTGTTCAACACGTGAAGCCGCACCGACGGTACAGCCACTGATCGAACATCACGGGTGATTTATCAAAGGTAAATCTGATTCTAGGATCTTTAAGCAAGAAAATATGGAGGGAGGAAAAAAAAATCAAGCATCCCAAATAACAATATGGCTCTGAGTTTGCACCTGTATTCACGCAGCAACAGCAGCTGTGTGAATGTTAGTTTTTCTTGCCTGGAAAACAGAAGAAATGCAGATGACAAGCTGTCCCATCCCTGCCCAAATTGTTACCTAAACTGACTTCGACAGCCAGCTCAGAGACACAAAAGGAGGCAAATGCAACAAAGCTTTTGTACCCTTCAGCAGGTTAGCTTGTCCTAGAAACAACATTTCCTTCCAGGTGCACCAGGATGTCTAATATTTACCCATTTAAACAGGAGTTCATGTGGCATAAATGTTTGTTTTACGTAAATAAGGCTGCAGATGATCCCCGTCCCCGTGGCAACCACGAAGGCTCTGCTTTTGGTGAAATAAAATGAGATTAAATGCTTTAAGTTTTCTGCAATTAATTAACCTGAACGGAAATGTAAAACTCTAATCCTTGACATGAATTAAATAAAAGGAAGAAAATATATAATAAACTATGCAAATAATGAAAACATAATAGTTGCAATGAAATACACTGAACAGTCAAAGAAAAAAAAGAAAACGCGTTAATGTGCGTATACCTCAAAGTTTCTGCTGATTAAACTTATAAGGTCTTCTGGTTATAGTTTACTCTGCATCACCAGAACCAAAACATGGAAAAGCAGCATTCAGTTTTCATGCTCCAAAAATCTGGAACAAACTTCCAGAAAACTACAAAACAACCGAAACGTTGACTTCCGTTAAATCAAGGCTAAAACCCCCTCCTGTTCAGAGCTGCCTTTCATTAATAACAACTGAAACATTGATTAATATAATTGATGTGTATTTTTATTTATTTTTTGATGACGATGATGGCATCTGACAAGATGCAACGACTATTGCTTGCGTCACATGTTTTTAACGTCTAAATCACTCTGTTGCTGAAATATGCTACGTAGATAAACTTGATTTGACCTTTTTACAGGTAATCTCAGCCGTTTGGTCTTACTTGTTGGGTAAAAGGTGAGGAAGAAGAGAAGAAGTCCAGTAGCCAGGTTCCCCAGGAAGGTGACGACACCACAGGTGACTCCTTCAGGGACCGGGTACACCGTCTCAATGAAGAGTTCGAAGAATATCGGCACGCTGCTGTTAACGAATATGCCAACCAGGATGCAGGAAGTGTAGAGGATGGCTGTGGAGAGACAAAACAAACCAAATAAATCAAAAGAATATATATATATATATTTAAAGCAGCACATTAATAAAATTAACCTGAGCAATTCTTTTTGAAAGAAAGATACGAGGATGCAGTTTGTGGAACAGGAGTGATATATTCAACCTTTTCGGGGCTTCCTGCTCCACCATTTTTTACCAGCACCAGATTTATGATGGACCTTCACCACGACACAACGGTCCATTTAGTAAGCGAGACCTCAAGGTGGCAATTTAACAGGAAACCAAAGTACTGTAGGTGTTTTCACAGTAAATGGCTTTCTTTCTCAAACCCAATTCCAACGTGCCTTTGCCCCCTTTCCTCGGCGCGACATGATTAGTTTGTCACTCGAAATGTGTTTTTCCGGCTCAACTTCATAATTATGATGTTTCTCTTTCATGAGTGCTGTCTCAGAAATAATTGGTTGGAGGCAGAAGGTGCAGGAGCTAATAGAACATGCGAGCATAAAACGCAATTTGTTTTTCCACCAAATTGTGTTTTCGGTTTCTTCTTTCTCACTTAAATCTTTAAATAATTCATCTTTAACTTTGGGGAAAATATTCATTGATGAATATATTGGCTCTGGACGCATAATTGTTGCATCTACCTTTAGGAAAAGTTGAGTGAGGAGTGATGTGTCCTGTCCTATTTCTTACTTTCCATCATGGGGGGGATTGTTTGTACCAGTCTGGCATGTCGTGCAACAAAAAACACGTTGATTGCCTTGGCCGACCAATTCGGTTTCAATTTATTTTGCAATATATCACTGGTTTTAGTTCGCCTGCGCACGTCACATTAAGATGCAGCTGGTATCACGGATCCTACAGTACATTAAAATGAAATTTCTTATTCTTTTGCCAAAATGCACAGGTGTCCACTTGGTTAACAGCTTGTCTCATTTGCTCCTTGTGCACGGTGCGAATGAGCAAAACCAGCTCACAGGAACTACATTCAGCATTTTCAAAATTTGCTGGAACTGTTGGAGGGGGAGCTTGGGAGCTTTCAATTCGACATCTACCGATTCGGTCCAAGGTGACGCCAATGTGCAAAAAGAAACAAACTCATCCCTTCTGGAGCGCCAGAGTTCCCATTTTCTTCCTAATCTCAGCGAAATGGTGGAAATGACTGTCCCATTTGTCTGCATGTTCTTTTTATCCCAGCTCCTCTGAGGACCATCACATTCCTGAGAACAGGTTTGCTACTGGGAATCCTTGCCCCCAAGAGGCTGCCTTCAAAAGGAGATGTGTTTTCTCTGTGCCGGCTCCCAAAAGGTAGGAGGAGACCCTTTGAAGGAAGACGATAACTAATCATCTCTGAGGAACGCTTTGAATATTGTAAGCTGGCGGAAAATGTAAAAAACGAGAACAAGAAAAGAATTTGGAGCTACGGATCTATAAATATCTGTTACATGAAAGACCTGTCTCCATTCACTGCCTCAGTAAGTGAACTGTCACCCCGTAACAAAAAGGTGTTTGGGTTGCATCTAGCACATGCTGAGAAAGAATACCTTGTGTTCCATTTTAGCATATGCAATATTTCTATAGATAATCCCGTTTTCCACCCACTGAACAAAATTGTTCATGTTTTAATTGTGGATTCTGTGTTAACCAATCATTGGAGTGGTTTTCTATGTTGGTAAGTAGGTTTTGAGTCCCAACCCGACGGTATTTTTGTGTTATTTAAGTATTTAGTTGGTAGTAGGTATGGACTTCTGACTGGTGATAGTCAGTAGAGGTGCAGCAATTGCATTTTTCTGAACCATCACTGATTTTTTTAAAAAGCCTTACCTGCCGATTACAAATTTTGGCCTATATCAATTTTTTTCTGTCTGAAAAGTCGCCAACTATACAGCAACAAAGTTGCTAAGTTGGCAACAGTGTGGTGACTATTGTTAGCCTCAGACGTGGCCTGCTGGACGGGTCCATCATTAATTTATTGTCTGCTGATTTAGACATAGGTGATGTTTAGTACTGACACACAAAATGTAAAAACCACATTGAAACAACATATTTTCTAACCAGAAATGCTTACAGACAATGCTGATGCTGATAAGACATGAACTGTTGTGCCCTTGTCTTTTAGCCTTGAGTCGTTGCTTCCCTTAAAGCTAACTTTCCATTTTTTTTCTAACAGTTGGGGAAATAATGTTTCCAACAGAAATATTGCTTTTGGTAAATGGGGTAATTCAATCCTCCTAAGTGGTTCAATATGACAAAACTAATCAATGTCCTTTGGTGAATTTTGGAGAAAATAAGTGTGCACTCTCCTTTTTATTCCCTCTGAATATTTTTTTTTTCTTTTCGCATGGCATATTAGGCATACAACATGGATATACTACATGCCTACATGTACCAGGGGAGTGTTACTCTAGAAAAAAAGATATTGGGACATATCTGAATTGCTTGACTCACTTTATTAGACAGGTATATTATAACCTGGTTGTATGTACTATAACCTTCAACCATCAATCAGTTTACCTCATTTCCTTTTGAAAGAGAAGTGATTTCTGGATTACAAATATGCTTCCATGCTCTGTGGTTCTAGATGTCACATCATCTATAAGTGATGGGTGTGAGAACAAATGCTTTTGTGTCAGAAAAATGTTTTAACATCCTTTTTATGTTTCTGCTTGAGAAACTGTGAAATGCCCAATTGTGATTAATTTAAGCTTTATACGTTGATGAATGGGATGTTTTCTGGTTGTAAAATATGATGCTTCCTTTTCAACAGAATGCATTAGCTTCTTTGTGTGTGTGTGTGTGTGTGTGTGTGTGTGTGTGTGTGCGCGCGCATGCGACCTTGTTTAGCTGTTCTATTTCAGACCATTTCTAGCACATTTACTAAACCTCTGCAGACCAAAGGGCCTAATTTGGTGTTAGATGTTAGGTTTAGAGGTATGATGTGAGTTTAGTTTAAGGTCAGGGAAAATGTCTGGGTTAGACATAAATGCAGTTACTAAAATGAATGAAAGTCAATACAAAGTTCTAATCTGAGTAGAAATACAAACTCAGGGTTTCCTCCAGAAAGCCTGCTAAGCCCGGTGGTAGGGGGCGCTATAGGGAACACTACCATGTTTTTGTGCTTTAAAAATTTCTTTACTGTTACTGTACAAAAAATCCCATATAAAATCAAACAAAGCTTAGCCTGGTGTTGATCAAGTAAAGCCTGGTGGCCCGCCAGGCTGATAATACACTAGAGGAAACCCTGAAACTTGTGTGTGTGTACAATCTTAACTATTCTTCTTAGAACTATAATTCCTGGCATATTTACGAGCCTTCTGAAGACCAATGGTCCTTATTGGTACCAAAGCCTAGTGCTGTGGACTTCCCTGTGATTTTTATGGTTTTAGTTAAGAATATGGGTTAAGACTAAGGTGTGAACTGAGTTTAGGTTAGGCTTACGTTTAAGCATGTGCTGGTTATGGTTAAGTTTAGAGTAAGGGTACAGGTTGTAGAAATGAATGAAAATTGAATTAAAGTCAATGTAAAGTCCTTGTGAAGACAGAAAGGCATGCTAGGTGTCACAACGCGATGTCTCGCTGGCTTCTTAGGTACGATGCCAGACAAATGAGAACTGGCTGCAGCAGGCTGCCAGTGTCTGGGATAAAAGGACATGAGCTAGAGAGAGAGAGAGCAGATCCAGGGGTTGGGAGAATGATGACGGACGATCGTGATTATAATCTGTGGTTTAGAAATACATGATTATATGCTTATTAGATGGCTTAGGGAAGGGGAGCTAAATCCACTAACATCCCTAAAGGTTGTTATCGCTGATGTGAATTGATTGATAGCTCAGCTTGTGACACCTACTTCCTTTAATCATTTTGACTTTGTACTCCAACACGCACAATGAGACAGTGACTACAGGGTGGAAAATGTGACTAAGCTTCAGTGACTGGAAAAAAAAGAAAGAAAAAAACCCGAGAGTCACCTTGATGGCGATGTTAGCGCGGGCCTACCTGCGGTGACCGGAAGGTGGGTAATTGTGCTCAAACAGGTGAGCGTAAACCACGTCGAGGACAGCGAGGCTCCTGCCAGCATTAGCACCAGAATCAGCTTCAGCATCCCACGGATGGAGTCTGCAAATCTGAGGATCAGAAAAAGGTAAGAAGGGGGGAAAACGACAACAAAACAAAGTTTCCTGTTGTGTAAAAATGTAAAACACCGACTCAAATTCAGAGATACGTACAAGCCGACAAGATTAAAAGGTAGCTGCTCCGGAAACAAGACGCATCCTTCACAAGCACAAGATGATGCGATGCAATTCTTCAGCAACTCAGGTTCCTCTGTGACGAGTGTCAAAATATATTACAGAGGACACGCACTGTTTCGCGGGAAGGATAGATCATTTCCATCTCCCACTTGTTTCTGAGTGCGTCAGTTCTACTTCTCATTAGACTGGAAGACAAAACGCGTCGAGTTGATTCAATTTGTCTCACCAACTGAGCAGGCAAACTCAAGACGTGCGGCATATTAGAGTGTGGAAGGGAAGCCACTGGGCCATATTTACAAAGAGATCTTTCAAGTTTCCAGACTTCTTTCCCGTCTAAACTCATTTCAGCTGGCCCTCTCTTCTCCTCTGGGTATACATATGTATGCTTGAGGAAGATTAGATGAGGCTGGATTTGCCTGTAGCAAAGACAGGCACTAATTGCTTTCATTTCGTTGGTCACAGACGAGATGCAGAAGAAAAGAGGGCTGAACCCGACGAGCAACCCGATACGAGAATAAAAGAACCTGCTGCGAATGATTGATCGGTTCGGCTGGGTGGTGGAGTTCTGTCAATGAGCTGAAAGCGAGGGGATGACAGAAAACAGCCTTTGCGTTGAGAGACACACTGTGCTCCGCCGTGGCATTTTTACAAGACTAATGCCTTTTACGCGTTCTATACGCTGACAAATTAGTTCTGTGTTCTCGTGTGAATGCTTCGACGGCCCGCCGCGACAGGCAACAGAGCTTAACCTGACGAAACACCGAATGGGGAGTTCATGGTCCCGCTCTTGCCAAAACACATGGATCTCTGTTCCGAGCGCACAATCGCACCACTAAAATCTGCATTCGCCATCTGCCGCAGGCTGGCTCGCATCCACAGCTCTTCACGCACTTCTGGTGCCAGAGATGGGCGAAAACATTTCCCCCCGCGGCCCGCAAAAGCCTCTCAACCCTTTGGCGGAGAAGATCACCGACGACCGAGCTGTGTGAATTCCAATCGGCTCGTTTATTCGCACCGAGCAGCTCTTCTCGAACAGTTCCCCGTCTAGCCCCAGAGTACGCTCAATAAAGACGTCTGTTGCTGCTTTTGCTAAATGTCAGCTGAGCTCAAGGGTTCAAAGAGGAGTCAAGGACTCGATGCAACCTGCTGGGTTTCCCCCGATGGAAAACTTTTTAAACTAATCTGAATGATAAACTTGACTGCAGTGTTTGATAATACCAATCAGAATCTATGTTTGATTGGACTGAATTGACTTTTTTATTATGTAGTTTGAGATGACATGTTGTGAATTGGGGTTATATAAATAAATTGAATCGAGTTAAAATGCTAAAAAAGAAAACAGGGTGACAGCAGCTTCTCCAGTGGGACGTTGTAAAGCTAATGGTAACTTAATAGTGGAGTTGTTAGCGGCTAGCGGCTAGCAACTGGACTAATCAAACCTGAACTAAATAATTCTACGTCAGAGATGATTTAAAACGACGTCAAGGTATGAAAACACAAAGCAGGCATTTTCAACATTCTTTGGAATCAGGAGTAACTTAGTATTAGACATAAAAACTGCAATAAATACAGCGGTTAAGGTTGGAGTATTCTATACTGATCACAGATTTGTCAAAACACAGTACAGGATTTGTGAAGCCTTTAAAAATAAATAAAAATAAAAGAGGACTCCAAATTCTTTTAAAACGTAAAAAGTACTGTTAAAACTTTGTCTCTCTCATGAACTGTGCCATTTGCTAATTTAGGCGACTTAAAGAGGTAATATTCAAAGTAAAAGTCAGTATTTTCCATCTTTGTAACAGATTTTATTACCAGCAAACACAACATCATCTAAGTAGCGTCGAGTCAAATTGCATTTTCTGCTCTCCGGTGGATGCAGGCGGGGATGTTATCGTTCAGGCCTGTCCGCTGTGAGTGTGGCAAGCACAGATGGAATAATGTGATGACCAACACGCAATCACAAATCGTCCCTGGTTACAGGCAAAACCTATTAGGCCGAATCTGATCATCATTTGTGTTTGCTCTGTATCGTCTCATGGAGCTGGAGATTTGGGCACCTCGGGCCTCCGTGACGTGCAGGAAAATTACCTGGTTTGCTTTTCTGCCACCCACACGTCTCTGGGGAATTGTAATGGGAGGATAATTGCTGAAGCTCGTTAAGTTGTTTCTTTCTACATTCTTTGTTTCGTTTTAGGAAAAGAAAAAGAAAAAGACAAAGGCGCAGCGTGGAACTTTGAACCCATCAGCTGACTAACAGATACCAGTTTTTCTGCCGCGTGCGTTTCATGACAGGCGCGAAGACTCGGATTGCGGCCGGTTTGACAAACGCCGTCATGAGAGCGCCCACCGGAAAGAGCCAATTTGTAGGTAAACGCTGAGCTCTGTGTTCCCAAAGAGGTTGAAGCAATCCGGGATTAAAAGCAGATTAACGGCTTTCGCTATAGCCGATGATCTTTCTATGATAAACTAGATTACAGACTGTTGCGTGAAATCTCCAAAGTTTGGGATATTTTCTATAATCTAACCCTGCTGTGAACTTCTTCTAAACTTTTACAGGGTATAAATATCTTACATTGAAACCACAAGACACCATAAAACACAATTTTAATGGAAGGAATTAAGTGATCGTACATTGTAGCAAGAAGACAAGATCAGACATTAAACAAATATAAATCAAAGCTCGTATTTAGATACAAGAGGATGAACAGAGGAAGTCAGTGAAGAAATTAAAATTCTGTTTAGCTCCTTTTTGTTTCATCTCATGTAAAGCAGCTCTTGCAAAACTGTATTAAAATGAAAGGGCTGTCAAATCGCATCTCAGATTAATTTCTAAATACAGGCCCAGTGAGCGCTGATATGAGTAATGAGAACATCAGACTTCTGTGATAAAAAAGACACTAAAACAGCAATTCTGCTCTTTAATCATACTTCACTTTCCTTTTTCGCTTCACGTGTAATAAGTCCACGTGATTAAATGGTGGTTAAATGGTCGCTGCATGTGGATGGGTTGCACTACACAGCAAAAACCTTTTGCCCACTACATGTAGCTGAATAAACTTACTTTAAAGTCTAATTTTTATGCTCTTTTCTCATTTTTCTTCAGAATGATACAGCAAGACAAAAAAAAAATCCAAATTAAAATTGAATTTTAAAAAAATTGCCTAGTGTAAAAAATATATATATTTGAGTTGTTGGAAGTTTAATAAACCTCATTAGTACTGAAGCTCCTTCCAGTCCCGTTCAATACATTTTTCCAGCGAAAGAAGCGACGGGGTAATTGCCAAAGCCAAAATTCATTTGAGGTATAAACTACCGCTCCAACGAGAGAGAGTAATTATTCCCTCCCCTGACTCTCAGAATGCATAATCTACACCACAATTTATCAGTTTTGTTTACAAATGCTTTCATCTCGTGCTGCAAACGGCCATATTGATTAAAATCGGGGGGGAGAGGGGGGGCTACGGGCTCATTTCCCTGATTATGACCTAAAGAAAACACCAGAACTGCCCGGAAGCGACGATTGGCTGTCGGCCCGCATCCATCAGAGCATGAACAAGATCCCCCCCCCATCCCCACTTTCGTCTTTTGCAGACTCCACGCTTTGTCTTCGCCGCGTGGCTCTCTATCCATCAGCGGAGGGGGAAGTGGTACTTGCATCAGCATCAATTCCACTCTCTCTTTTGTCACTGGGCTCGTATTAAAAAAAGAGAGCAGACGACACGAGGGGGGAAACAAAAGAGACAGATCCTCTTTGTTAAGTTCAAGTGGACGCTCCACTGTTCTTCACGTGGGCCTTATCGCTTGCAACTGATGTTATAAATAATGCTGCTAAAGTGCGGGGAGAGAAGTGGCTCGTCTCACTGGTTAGGCAGCGCAGTGACAGCCGAGGCTCTGGCAAAGAACCCGAACATGTCTTGAATATGTCTTCAGATGACGCCTCGCTGACAACCAGCTTTTGTACTTCCGTACTGTTTTGACAGTGTGTCAGCTGTCATATATGTTAGACTCGCAGATGTTTTGAAAGATAAATTTGTATGTTTGCCATCTCATCTTGCCTCCTAAATTGAAATCCACTTTGTTGCCGTCCATTTCTGTCGCTACCGTTTTCACATTTGGATGGCCTCCTTTACATTTTAGAGAAAATTGACACCAAACCTCAATCCCCAGCTTAGCGAGGCCTGATCTGAAACAACTGGGTTCTTTACAGTTCACCAACTGTAACTGGTGACTTTCCTTGTGCGTACAAAGTGCATCTTTCAGAGAGGGAATAAGCCTGCATCCTCTTTTCGTTGTAGACGACCTTTTCTTCTGAATAACTGGCACAGCACGACATTGAGGATTAGACACAGAATGTGTGTGCAACCGAGCTGCGAATAAGGAGTGCAGCTGTTAATGAGGTGTTACAGTGAATGCTTATTTTCTAATTTAATGCCTCAGTGGCTCCATCAAGTTTCTACTGAGCTGGCTTGTATTAGCTTAATAAACAAACTGAACTGCCATTTAAAAATCAGATACGCGAGAGGCCGGTCGTCTCTCGAGTCTGCAGAGGATTGCTTTTGCAGACCGCGTTCATTTGACACTTGGTGTTAAAGTCTTGTAGTGTAGATGAGAAGGATGTGCATATAGTGCCTTGCAAAAGTATTCGGACACATTTCTTTCACAATCGCATGTTACAAAGGCGTATTTTATGTGACAGACCAACACAGAGAAGTGCAGACCTTTTCTTTTTGCAATAAATACAATAAAATAAAATATCTAACTACTGACTTCAGAAATTAACTAATTATAATTTAAAGCATAAATTAATCAAACGTAATTGCCTTTCAGGATACACCTGAAAGGCAATTTCAGGTGTATCCGCAAAAGTTTTTTGGCATTTAGGTTTTGCCTGTACAGATTCTGTGTTTTTCAAGACCATAAATGATTATTTTTGAAACCGGGTTTCAGAGTGGATACATTTCAAAATGCTGCCCTTGTGTTCCTCTTTAAAACGACAAAGTCCCTGTCCTGCAGGCGCCTCATTCTCGCAAGTAACAAAAATGGAGCCGTTTGCTGGGTTTTTTTTGTGTCGTTCTCTGCCAGCGTTACAGCGCCACCGATTGGCCCGGCATACCTACTACATCGTTTACTGTGGTGCTGCTTCCCCTTGTTGTTGTCTGTTGTAACTCTAAGAGAGCTGTGGGGCTCGATGGCTCAGACTGGAGAATCTTTTGATGAAGCTACCACTCCACAAGTCTGATCATACGGGAAGAATTACAAGAAGGAAGTTTTTGTTTAAAAAAAGGCAGCAGAAGTCAAATTTGCAGGTTGCTACAAGTCATGTAGTGGAGACAGCAAACATTCAGAAGAAGATGATCCAGTCAGATGACAACAAGGACAGTAGGACAACAACACTGATGGACTGGTTTGGTCCATCTGGTGGCGAATCTGTGGTAGAGTTCACTGATGCTCTTGGTAAAATCAGAAAGATGTTGAACTGTTTCTGCGAGACACATTGGCACAAATACCAGTTTCCAGATGTGTAAAGAGACTTATGTGACAGATTACAAATTTAAAATCAACAAAAGCCTCGAAAACCTTTTCCTTCCACTTAATTATAATTTAAAGTGTTAATAGAGAAGAGTAGCAGTTTGCTTGGTGAAAATTAGAGCGTCCATCACTCTAGTCATAGTCTTAAGTCTCAGAAGTCTGGACCTGATTGTGCAGCTTTACAGGCTAAATTGGTGTGATGTACAGTAAACGCAGGAGTATTTGACTTACCTGGCCATTGCTATTCCAAACACACATCCGCCAACAATAGACCAGAAACCAATCCAGCCTGCATCCACCTGCAAGCAAAAAAAAAAAGAAGAAATTGAACAGTGGGTTAAAAGAGAAGGTAAGAGAGGGAGGACAGAGCAAGACAGAGAGCGAGCACTAAGTGTTTGAAGCCTACTGAGACCTTTCAGTCACCATGTCAGCTAAATTGCCTAGTCTGACAGTATTGCGCGTGTGTGTGTGTGTGTGTGTGTGTGTGTATAAAGGATTGTTGTCCCGCTTCTATTTAGAGGAATGGAAGCCAGCGCTGGAACATTTGCTCAAAGTCAGGAGACAGGATGTTATGGCCAGGGGACTGTCGGAGAATCAATGGCAGGTAAAATGCTGCATGTGTTGCAAACCTACACACAAACACACAACCAATCAGGGCGAGGCACCCAGATGAAAACAAGCAAGTGCCAGCGGCACCGCTTAGCCTCCCCGGGGCAATAACTCACTTTTCACCAATTCCGACCAGATGGAGGACAACACAGCGAGGGAAGCGAGTCAAAGCGAAGGATCCGGCGCTTTTTGCTTAATCATCCTCGGCGCCCACGTGTCACCGAAGGCAACAATAAATAAAAGTGGACTGCCAAAGTTATGGAACATAAAATGCGTTTTGGCGTAGTGAGTGATGAATGCCTGAATGCTATCAATGCTTGATGTAAATGACTTCCTGTGTCGTGTCCTTCGGATTTCTCAAAACGTAACCGCGTCTTCCAACTCAGACGAGTAGCAAAGATCCAAAAAGAAACATTTTAATCAGGAGGATTATAACCGAACATTTGGGTTCAATGATTACCCAATATTTGTTAATGCGAGCTTGTGCAGCACAATGGAAAGATTTATTTATTCTTTTTTAAATTTGCCCTCATTGAGGAAGCGAAACATAAATAGGCTCCTAAGACATTCCACTTCCTAAATCTGAATTATGGTGCACCATGAGCGGATGTAGAGTTAATTAACCGCGGTATTCTTAGTGCCTTGGAAGCCTTAGAAAGGGCAGATTTGAAGCCTAATCATCTCTGCTATATTTAAAGTGTGTTAATAAGCTTCAGACGACTGCTCCTGTAAAAAGGTAAATCCAAGGCTCCAGGCTTTACACCGGTTTTCATGTTTGTTGTCTTTAATTCACTCTGTCAATAATCCACTCAAACCAAAAGTCTAAACAAATATGACTACCAGCTCTGTTTCGTTCTCCTAACGGCTTTATGTAATCTTGAAAAGCCACACGTTGAACTCGCAAAAAAGAAAAAGGCAGCTTCTGCGCTCTGGTCGAATTGCACCTTGGAAAACGGTTTGGAGATCGATTCCGAGGGGAAACAAAATGAGGTAATTAAACTAAAAGGAGCTCAGACACATTGGATCAGAGTTCTGTGTGCTCGAATTAAAAATGCATATCCACTAAAGCGGTGAAAGCAGATGACTGATGAGCAAAGTGGAGCACCTGTTTCCTGAAACGTCGTCGTTATGGTGACGGGAAGTTCGGCGCTCAATGGGCCCGTCGACAGGTTTCCTCATACACAGATCCCGCAAATGCTTTTAAAAAAATAAACCTTCAGTATTCTAATACGCGAGCAATCATCGTCACTTTACACATTATTTTGTGCTTTAATGAGGGCTTTTACCACTTTGAAAGAGAAAATTGTGGCTAAGCCCATTTAAGTACAGTCTTATAAACACACCTTGCATATCTACGTCCTATGATGATAGTAGTAGACCCCAAACCATTTCATGGATTTTTTTATTTTTATTTTTTTTTTTTTTTTGTGCAATGCAACTCCAAATTATGTGTGAAAACTTTGCCCATTTGGGGATTTTATCCATGGAAGATGTCAAAAATATTCAAAAGAAAATCCAGCTTAGGAATCGCAAAGCTGCTTGAAAGGCTATTGGCTGGCATTTGCAAAGCAGCCAATCAGGAAGCGCCATTCATTGTCCTTTGTGCCAAGAGGCGACGCCTGGTTCACGCAGCAAGATTTTAAAATGGTCTGGTGATGTTCAAAACCCGAGACACCTCACATATGACGATAGAAATATCATCGGTAAAACAGGTTTAGTCCCACGCCGAGTATAATAATGACAATAAACAGATTTCACTCATGAACGTTCAAATAAACATGGCCGACGAAGAAGAAGCAACGGGGACAGCTTGTTAACCGTTTTTATCAAGACAAAAGACAACACAAAAGGACGTCTCCAAAGTCCATCGGACCTTTTTGGCATGCCATGGCAGAACGTTTTGTGTTTTTATCTTGTATTTTGAAGAGAGGCGTTTCCATCACACCGCTTTCTGACTGGCTACACGTCACATGTTCTTTTGAGCCGCCTAGATCACTCTTACACACAGCAGGAATATCTTTAGAGCAGTCATGGTCATCAGAGCGTACTTGAGATGTCAGAAGGGGAAGATCAGGTCTAAATCTGGCATCTGAACCATCAGTGGTAGAGTCTACTGCGAGTATTGACACAATAAGGCATATTTGGTGTTTGAGCCATTAAAACACGCAGTTATAAAGGGGCCTCAAGTATTTGTTGTGGCCCCTAAATCCCATGAATATCAGGTGTTCACTGTATGTTCATTACCTGCAAAACCTGGCTAAAAATGATTAGATTTGGCAAGGTGAGGCATCGTCAGTGTAGCTGCAGGGAATAAGCTGATGGGTGAAGAAAAAAAGAAGCACTTCTTTAATTAATGGCTACACGATTTGTGAAAAACAACGCTCGTTGAGAGACTAGTATACTCTCCAAACACCTTAGCTCCGTCTGAAAATCTTGCTCTTGTTCGTGTAAGACAGCAGGTACTTATGAGACCAAAACAACAAAAAACTTGCTTGTTATTAATTTTCAGGGTTCTCACATCCCTCTTGGTGTACCATCCACCAGCCGCTAGACTTTTTATTTATTTATTT
>NW_006799958.1:3075285-3191698 GCF_000485575.1 Poecilia formosa | reverse complement strand
AGTTTTTCTGCCGCGTGCGTTTCATGACAGGCGCGAAGACTCGGATTGCGGCCGGTTTGACAAACGCCGTCATGAGAGCGCCCACCGGAAAGAGCCAATTTGTAAGTAAACGCTAAGCTCTGTGTTCCCAAAGAGGTTGAAGCAATCCGGGATTAAAAGCAGATTAACGGCTTTCGCTATAGCCGATGATCTTTCTATGATAAACCGGATTACAGACTGTTGCATGAAATCTCCAAAGTTTGGGATATTTTCTATAATCTAACCCTGCTGTGAACTTCTTCTAAACTTTTACAGGGTATAAATATCTTACATTGAAACCACAAGACACCATAAAACACAATTTTAATGGAAGGAATTAAGTGATCGTTCATTGTAGCAAGAAGACAAGATCAGACATTAAACAAATATAAATCAAAGCTCGTATTTAGATACAAGAGGATGAACAGAGGAAGTCAGTGAAGAAATTAAAATTCTGTTTAGCTCCTTTTTGTTTCATCTCATGTAAAGCAGCTCTTGCAAAACTGTTTTAAAATCAAAGGGCTGTCAAATCGCATCTCAGATTAATTTCTAAATACAGGATCAGTGAGCGCTGATATGGGTAATGAGAACACCAGACTTCTGTGATAAAAAGATACTAAAACAGCAATTCAGCTCTTTAATCATACTTCACTTTCCTTTTTCGCTTCACGTGTAATAAGTCCACGTGATTAAATGGTGGTTAAATGGTCGCTGCATGTGGATGGGTTGCACTACACAGCAAAAACCTTTTGCCCACTACATGTAGCTGAATAAACTTACTTTAAAGTCTAATTTTTATGCTCTTTTCTCATTTTTCTTCAGAATGATACAGCAAGACAAAAAAAAAATCCAAATTAAAATTGAATTTTAAAAAAATTGCCTAGTGTAAAAAATATATATATTTGAGTTGTTGGAAGTTTAATAAACCTCATTAGTACTGAAGCTCCTTCCAGTCCCGTTCAATACATTTTTCCAGCGAAAGAAGCGACGGGGTAATTGCCAAAGCCAAAATTCATTTGAGGTATAAACTACCGCTCCAACGAGAGAGAGTAATTATTCCCTCCCCTGACTCTCAGAATGCATAATCTACACCACAATTTATCAGTTTTGTTTACAAATGCTTTCATCTCGTGCTGCAAACGGCCATATTGATTAAAATCGGGGGGGAGAGGGGGGGCTACGGGCTCATTTCCCTGATTATGACCTAAAGAAAACACCAGAACTGCCCGGAAGCGACGATTGGCTGTCGGCCCGCATCCATCAGAGCATGAACAAGATCCCCCCCCCATCCCCACTTTCGTCTTTTGCAGACTCCACGCTTTGTCTTCGCCGCGTGGCTCTCTATCCATCAGCGGAGGGGGAAGTGGTACTTGCATCAGCATCAATTCCACTCTCTCTTTTGTCACTGGGCTCGTATTAAAAAAAGAGAGCAGACGACACGAGGGGGGAAACAAAAGAGACAGATCCTCTTTGTTAAGTTCAAGTGGACGCTCCACTGTTCTTCACGTGGGCCTTATCGCTTGCAACTGATGTTATAAATAATGCTGCTAAAGTGCGGGGAGAGAAGTGGCTCGTCTCACTGGTTAGGCAGCGCAGTGACAGCCGAGGCTCTGGCAAAGAACATGAACATGTCTTGAATATGTCTTCAGATGACGCCTCGCTGACAACCAGCTTTTGTACTTCCGTACTGTTTTGACAGTGTGTCAGCTGTCATATATGTTAGACTCGCAGATGTTTTGAAAGATAAATTTGTATGTTTGCCATCTCATCTTGCCTCCTAAATTGAAATCCACTTTGTTGCCGTCCATTTCTGTCGCTACCGTTTTCACATTTGGATGGCCTCCTTTACATTTTAGAGAAAATTGACACCAAACCTCAATCCCCAGCTTAGCGAGGCCTGATCTGAAACAACTGGGTTCTTTACAGTTCACCAACTGTAACTGGTGACTTTCCTTGTGCGTACAAAGTGCATCTTTCAGAGAGGGAATAAGCCTGCATCCTCTTTTCGTTGTAGACGACCTTTTCTTCTGAATAACTGACACAGCACGACATTGAGGATTAGACACAGAATGTGTGTGCAACCGAGCTGCGAATAAGGAGTGCAGCTGTTAATGAGGTGTTACAGTGAATGCTTATTTTCTAATTTAATGCCTCAGTGGCTCCATCAAGTTTCTACTGAGCTGGCTTGTATTAGCTTAATAAACAAACTGAACTGCCATTTAAAAATCAGATACGCGAGAGGCCGGTCGTCTCTCGAGTCTGCAGAGGATTGCTTTTGCAGACCGCGTTCATTTGACACTTGGTGTTAAAGTCTTGTAGTGTAGATGAGAAGGATGTGCATATAGTGCCTTGCAAAAGTATTCGGACACATTTCTTTCACAATCGCATGTTACAAAGGCGTATTTTATGTGACAGACCAACACAGAGAAGTGCAGACCTTTTCTTTTTGCAATAAATACAATAAAATAAAATATCTAACTACTGACTTCAGAAATTAACTAATTATAATTTAAAGCATAAATTAATCAAACGTAATTGCCTTTCAGGATACACCTGAAAGGCAATTTCAGGTGTATCCGCAAAAGTTTTTTGGCATTTAGGTTTTGCCTGTACAGATTCTGTGTTTTTCAAGACCATAAATGATTATTTTTGAAACCGGGTTTCAGAGTGGATACATTTCAAAATGCTGCCCTTGTGTTCCTCTTTAAAACGACAAAGTCCCTGTCCTGCAGGCGCCTCATTCTCGCAAGTAACAAAAATGGAGCCGTTTGCTGGGTTTTTTTTGTGTCGTTCTCTGCCAGCGTTACAGCGCCACCGATTGGCCCGGCATACCTACTACATCGTTTACTGTGGTGCTGCTTCCCCTTGTTGTTGTCTGTTGTAACTCTAAGAGAGCTGTGGGGCTCGATGGCTCAGACTGGAGAATCTTTTGATGAAGCTACCACTCCACAAGTCTGATCATACGGGAAGAATTACAAGAAGGAAGTTTTTGTTTAAAAAAAGGCAGCAGAAGTCAAATTTGCAGGTTGCTACAAGTCATGTAGTGGAGACAGCAAACATTCAGAAGAAGATGATCCAGTCAGATGACAACAAGGACAGTAGGACAACAACACTGATGGACTGGTTTGGTCCATCTGGTGGCGAATCTGTGGTAGAGTTCACTGATGCTCTTGGTAAAATCAGAAAGATGTTGAACTGTTTCTGCGAGACACATTGGCACAAATACCAGTTTCCAGATGTGTAAAGAGACTTATGTGACAGATTACAAATTTAAAATCAACAAAAGCCTCGAAAACCTTTTCCTTCCACTTAATTATAATTTAAAGTGTTAATAGAGAAGAGTAGCAGTTTGCTTGGTGAAAATTAGAGCGTCCATCACTCTAGTCATAGTCTTAAGTCTCAGAAGTCTGGACCTGATTGTGCAGCTTTACAGGCTAAATTGGTGTGATGTACAGTAAACGCAGGAGTATTTGACTTACCTGGCCATTGCTATTCCAAACACACATCCGCCAACAATAGACCAGAAACCAATCCAGCCTGCATCCACCTGCAAGCAAAAAAAAAAAGAAGAAATTGAACAGTGGGTTAAAAGAGAAGGTAAGAGAGGGAGGACAGAGCAAGACAGAGAGCGAGCACTAAGTGTTTGAAGCCTACTGAGACCTTTCAGTCACCATGTCAGCTAAATTGCCTAGTCTGACAGTATTGCGCGTGTGTGTGTGTGTGTGTGTGTGTGTGTATAAAGGATTGTTGTCCCGCTTCTATTTAGAGGAATGGAAGCCAGCGCTGGAACATTTGCTCAAAGTCAGGAGACAGGATGTTATGGCCAGGGGACTGTCGGAGAATCAATGGCAGGTAAAATGCTGCATGTGTTGCAAACCTACACACAAACACACAACCAATCAGGGCGAGGCACCCAGATGAAAACAAGCAAGTGCCAGCGGCACCGCTTAGCCTCCCCGGGGCAATAACTCACTTTTCACCAATTCCGACCAGATGGAGGACAACACAGCGAGGGAAGCGAGTCAAAGCGAAGGATCCGGCGCTTTTTGCTTAATCATCCTCGGCGCCCACGTGTCACCGAAGGCAACAATAAATAAAAGTGGACTGCCAAAGTTATGGAACATAAAATGCGTTTTGGCGTAGTGAGTGATGAATGCCTGAATGCTATCAATGCTTGATGTAAATGACTTCCTGTGTCGTGTCCTTCGGATTTCTCAAAACGTAACCGCGTCTTCCAACTCAGACGAGTAGCAAAGATCCAAAAAGAAACATTTTAATCAGGAGGATTATAACCGAACATTTGGGTTCAATGATTACCCAATATTTGTCAATGCAAGCTTGTGGAGCACAATGGAAAGATTTATTTATTCTTTTTTAAATTTGCCCTCATTGAGGAAGCGAAACATAAATAGGCTCCTAAGACATTCCACTTCCTAAATCTGAATTATGGTGCACCATGAGCGGATGTAGAGTTAATTAACCGCGGTATTCTTAGTGCCTTGGAAGCCTTAGAAAGGGCAGATTTGAAGCCTAATCATCTCTGCTATATTTAAAGTGTGTTAATAAGCTTCAGACGACTGCTCCTGTAAAAAGGTAAATCCAAGGCTCCAGGCTTTACACCGGTTTTCATGTTTGTTGTCTTTAATTCACTCTCTCAATAATCCACTCAAACCAAAAGTCTAAACAAATATGACTACCAGCTCTGTTTCGTTCTCCTAACGGCTTTATGTAATCTTGAAAAGCCACACGTTGAACTCGCAAAAAAGAAAAAGGCAGCTTCTGCGCTCTGGTCGAATTGCACCTTGGAAAACGGTTTGGAGATCGATTCCGAGGGGAAACAAAATGAGGTAATTAAACTAAAAGGAGCTCAGACACATTGGATCAGAGTTCTGTGTGCTCGAATTAAAAATGCATATCCACTAAAGCGGTGAAAGCAGATGACTGATGAGCAAAGTGGAGCACCTGTTTCCTGAAACGTCGTCGTTATGGTGACGGGAAGTTCGGCGCTCAATGGGCCCGTCGACAGGTTTCCTCATACACAGATCCCGCAAATGCTTTTAAAAAAATAAACCTTCAGTATTCTAATACGCGAGCAATCATCGTCACTTTACACATTATTTTGTGCTTTAATGAGGGCTTTTACCACTTTGAAAGAGAAAATTGTGGCTAAGCCCATTTAAGTACAGTCTTATAAACACACCTTGCATATCTACGTCCTATGATGATAGTAGTAGACCCCAAACCATTTCATGGATTTTTTTATTTTTATTTTTTTTTTTTTTTTGTGCAATGCAACTCCAAATTATGTGTGAAAACTTTGCCCATTTGGGGATTTTATCCATGGAAGATGTCAAAAATATTCAAAAGAAAATCCAGCTTAGGAATCGCAAAGCTGCTTGAAAGGCTATTGGCTGGCGTTTGCAAAGCAGCCAATCAGGAAGCGCCATTCATTGTCCTTTGTGCCGAGAGGCGACGCCTGGTTCACGCAGCAAGATTTTAAAATGGTCTGGTGATGTTCAAAACCCGAGACACCTCACATATGACGATAGAAATATCATCGGTAAAACAGGTTTAGTCCCACGCCGAGTATAATAATGACAATAAACAGATTTCACTCATGAACGTTCAAATAAACATGGCCGACGAAGAAGAAGCAACGGGGACAGCTTGTTAACCGTTTTTATCAAGAGAAAAGACAATACAAAAGGACGTCTCCAAAGTCCATCGGACCTTTTTGGCATGCCATGGCAGAACGTTTTGTGTTTTTATCTTGTATTTTGAAGAGAGGCGTTTCCATCACACCGCTTTCTGATTGGCTACACGTCACATGTTCTTTTGAGCCGCCTAGATCACTCTTACACACAGCAGGAATATCTTTAGAGCAGTCATGGTCATCAGAGCGTACTTGAGATGTCAGAAGGGGAAGATCAGGTCTAAATCTGGCATCTGAACCATCAGTGGTAGAGTCTACTGCGAGTATTGACACAATAAGGCATATTTGGTGTTTGAGCCATTAAAACACGCAGTTATAAAGGGGCCTCAAGTATTTGTTGTGGCCCCTAAATCCCATGAATATCAGGTGTTCACTGTATGTTCATTACCTGCAAAACCTGGCTAAAAATGATTAGATTTGGCAAGGTGAGGCATCGTCAGTGTAGCTGCAGGGAATAAGCTGATGGGTGAAGAAAAAAAGAAGCACTTCTTTAATTAATGGCTACACGATTTGTGAAAAACAACGCTCGTTGAGAGACTAGTATACTCTCCAAACACCTTAGCTCCGTCTGAAAATCTTGCTCTTGTTCGTGTAAGACAGCAGGTACTTATGAGACCAAAACAACAAAAAACTTGCTTGTTATTAATTTTCAGGGTTCTCACATCCCTCTTGGTGTACCATCCACCAGCCGCTAGACTTTTTATTTATTTATTTTTTATTTTTTGCCTTTGCTCCTGTGCTTATCGCTTGCAGAATCAATTTATGCAACTTGTTAATCTGTTTGGTTGCATTTCCAGGTCATTTAGTGGGATCTTACATCTCAAGATGACAGCAGAGAGACCAGAGCTACTTTGTCACCATTTCTCTCCGGCCTCGAAGTCGGGACGTGTGTTTTACATCTACAGGAGATTTTGCACAAAATGATCCGGCCTGTTTTATTTATTTATTTATTTTTATTTTTAGAAACAATCAAAATATACACATAGAGAAACATCCAGCAGCAGCAGCAGCAGCTCCCGTGTTATCTGGTGTTAAATTGTGAAAAAGATTGATTAAATAACTAATGGACGTACTTCAAGGAAAGCTGCCTAATCAAATGCAGGTGGAGTATAAAGTATTACTGACGCCTGTAATGTGGATTTCAACAGTAGTGAGAGGTGGAGGAGAGCAGAGCATCAGGAACCACAGCAGCTCTGCCTGCCACTGGCTCCAATGGCCAAAGAGACAAAGACACACACACCTGTTAGTGTGGAGTGTGTGCAAGATTCACGGACTGGTATGAGAGCAAAACAGTTTAGCCCTATTATCGCATTTACACAAGAAATGTGTGACACAGTCTAAATACTTTTATTTCAAACTGAAAAGCAATAATTATTCCTACAGCAGCAAAACATCTTATTCTTATATTTATGCTTAATATGACACTGATTTTTCTGTGGGCACAAGCAAGGAAAAGTCGTCTATGTTAGAAGTGCAGCATAAATAAATGTTACTTAAAAATACGAAGGGTGACAGACATGATGCCTGTACCGTTTCACAGGATGTCTATGTGATGAGCATTTATCTGCATAGTTTGTGGATCTGAACACCTCTAAAGCTTTCACTGACAGACAGACAGACAGACAGGATGAAATGTCGTTGGAATACGTAAGCCCACATTGGGCTTCGCACAAGATGTCTAAATATGATCTTTTATTCATTCAGACACCCCCAAACTGTCACTAAACAAACATTTCAGCTTGTTGGTTTTTTCTTTCCCCTGACTGCAATACCTGTCCTTTCACTTCAGCAACCTCCGCCCTTCTGCTCCCTCGTTTGTCCTTAATGAAATACAAGCACAGATTCCAGCAATAAAGTTCACGCAAAGCACTGACGTTAACGAGCACCGATGAAAAGATTGAGGGGAAATTAAATCTAGGGAACGAACTTGTATCCTTCTCTGCGGCTTCCCGAGAGAGAGAGGCACAACGCAGAGGTGTGACAAGAAGCGTCTCATCCTCTGCTCTCCTGTGTGTAATTTCCCCACAAGCAGCACCTGTCTGATGAGAACCTCAGAATAATGCTTGTTTTGACATGGGTGGAAGGCAGGCAGGTACAAATCATGCAGAGTGTTTTCCTCCGAGCTCCACAACAAACCGTCCCCTAACTGAACGCGTCCAAAACTCTGGCAGCGTCAGGAAAGCAAAGACGAAAATCTGACAGGTACGAGAAATGTGAACAAATAACCCAGCAGGAATAACATTAAGACAAGGACACGCAGTGGAACTGCGGAAAAGTTCCCTGCTATTAATTTATTTATTTTTTTAATAATTGACATTTTAAAAAAACATGAAAAATGGTGCACTTTGGCTCAGAAATCAATCTGAAAATCACCGTCTGTTTAAATTCAACACGTTTTTTGTGCTCAGACTTAGAAGTAATAATTTGGATCTTACCTGGCTGACGTTGGCTGGAGTCAGAACCATGTCCAGGACTCCAGACCAGCCGCCGATCACTCCAGTAGAGACGGCGTAGGCCAACGCAATCATCAGGAAACGGAAGTTACTGCAGGCGAGAAAGGAAACGAGTCAAGCCTGAACACAGAGAGCTCACAGTCCCTGGAAATTCACATTTTATTACTGATTTCATTTGCAGTGTCTAAAAGTATTTAACCATTCAGGACATAAAAAAATAAATCTGTCTCTCCAAAGAGTCAATGAGCTGCAGCTCTAGTTGTATCTCATAAAAGTATTGGTTAAAAAAATGTAAAATTGAAAGTTTTACATTATTAAATGCTTGTCTATTAAGGAAAGTGATCAACAATAGCAGGCTCTATGTATGTAATGGTTAACTGTATCAACAAACATTTTTATTAAGTCACAGTTTAATTTTTTTGTTTTTTCTGTCAAACCTTTATTTTTGTTTCAACGCATTTCAATTAAATATTTTCAACGTATTTCAGCTGAAGGAACTGGAAAACTACAACCACATGGAGCTCAGAGTCACACAGGATGGTCCCTCCCCCACCTGTTGCTTCGCAATTTCCAATTAGCATACTAATTATTTTACTTTAAAGAAAGGACAACATGTCTCCCAGCTAAAAACACTAACTAATGATTTCAATACTAAAGAAGTTGTAGCCATTATTCTTATGAAGGTAACGTTGCTGTAAAATTACAAACAGCCTGTCCAGCTAATATAGGAGCAGGGGGAGAAAGCACAACATTTGCCGCGACACACACCTTAAAACACCTGCTAAATTTAACTTAAATACAATTCTTTACTCAATGTCCTATATGTGTATGTATGCTTTAAATTCAAATATTAAATAAATGCTACATATAAAATGACTGTAATTCTAATATAAGGAGGAACAATCTTTGTTTTTCTTAGTGTTTAGCCTGATCACCTTTATTCAAATATTTCTGCCAATATTACCTTAAATTGTTGGTATTTTTACTAGATGTTTTCATACCGTAAGAACTTGACATTATTGAAACAAAACAAATGATTGTCTCTAAGGAAACAGGAAAATTGATCAAATGGCAGTGCCAGTGGATCTTTCACCCTTTAATTTTGTTTATAAATTACGTCACGATCAACATTTTACTATTTTATCTTGCATGTTTTTATCAAATTGTCGTCATTTTATCAATCGATCGTAATTTGACCGTCATGGTCAATTATAAAGACCTTCCAGAGAAACGAACTGGACTGGTTTGGTTTGGCTTATTCCCGTCTCATTAAAATAAATAAAACTACCCAACAACAGCCACAATGATAGTCTACTGGTGCCGCGTTGCAGGATTTAACACAAACTCTGCTGTTTACCGTCGGTGAAAAACAAAACCAGCTCCCTAATAGCTTAAGCGTGCCCACTTCACTTTCCTCTTTCGGATCGTGTGACACCTCTCCACTCATGTGACACCTGAATACAATCACCAGGAACACAAAAATCTAATCTAATCACCTTTACCCAGTGAGGTGGCAAACTAATTTAAAAATCAGAGCCACCTACTCGGCCCAAACAATGCGATTAGAGACACTAAGCGGCTGACAAATGAGGCAGGGCCGTAGCAGAGCAGGCGGCAGACTCGAAGAGTTTTTCCTTTTTTGTTTTGTTTCACATACCAAGTCGAATATTTATTGAACTGTACTTAGCAGAAGGAAGACTCTGTGGCTTAAATGTTGAGCAGAGAACAAAGCGGGCTTTTTTGGGGGAAAATGTGCACACCCTTTTTCTTTCAGCGTTGGACCTCGCATGTTGTTTCACTTCAAAATAGCGAGCGGAAAACTCCGGCTCTCTCCCTGCTGCAGATTCTGAGCAACACGAGGCTCCTTGGCCTTGGTGGCAGCGTGGCGGGACAATCATAAAAGCCCTCTGATGGAGCACTCTGTGGGCTTTTTTTTCTTCCTGAGCACCCTTTTCATTAACCTTGCCACAACAGCGGGAAATCAATACCCAAGCACCTTTATCTTTATACATGACCTTATATAGACATCCAAAGGAAAGCGGGCACATGCTAGGTATGCTTTAACTTTCCAGTTTTTGGCAGTGATGAAATACCTCTGCAGGAGTCTCCAAGGAGGTCTCAAAAAGAGGGTGTCATCAGCTAAGTGCCATTTGTCCTTGGCCCAGCAAGTTGGAGACAAATGCATCAAGATGTCAACTTTCAAAGCTAAAGAGTGTCTGACCGGAAAGGAGGGATGATCAATACTCGTGCTTTTTATTTGGTCTGTGGAGTTTGATCTCCCAGAGGCAAAAATGGAGAGGGGGTGGGGGGAACACACACACACACACACACACACACACACACACACACGCACACACACACACACACACGCACGCACACAATGCAAAGACACAACCAGGGTTTTAATTAGGCGGCTGCTGTGGAAGCAGATGTGAGCGACTGGAAGCTCTCGTCAAGCTGAAGATCATTAGCGTGTGCTTAGATCTTGACAGGCTAAATGGATGAGCAGATACATCAGTGGGAAGGTGTCAGGAATACTAAGTGATCTGCTGTGCAGCACCTGCCTTCAAAGTTACTATGTGCACTCCTACATTTTTTTCATTTCAAGATTCAAACATCGGTACCTCCAGCTGTTGGATAGCTCTCCCGCCACGGCTGGCCAAGAAAAATATTCATCGTGAATTAACAGTTGTTTATGTCCAACTTTTCGACCGGCTGAAAATAGACTTAAAATGCAAACGTGCACAAGTGCAGGATCAACCACCTAAGAGGAGTTCGACATAGATCTCAAACCAGCAGAGGTTGTGCTCTCTAAAGAGTTCATGTTATGGAAAAGTGGCAAACAGAAAGAAATTATTGAAAGGAAACCATATAAAACTCCAATAGAAAGTTTTCTCAAGGCGTGCAACAAATGAAGCTGGACCAAAAATATTCTTCTTCAACGCACGTGCAAAACAAATAAGATGTTTAATCTCACCAAGTTTCTATCCTGGTAAAATAAATGTTAGATGAAAAAATGAATCCAATCTCAGTGAGCTTTCGCTATTTTGCACAGACGAATGGGCAGGAATTCCCCCACATGTACCAAACGAGTAGAGACACCTTCATAAAAAGCCTCAATCCAATCTGACTGAGCTTCAGCTACACAAGAACAGCTAAAGATTTAGATTCTGTCACATTGTGTTTAGATTTAGTGAAAAAGCGGCCGAAATACAAACGAATGACCAACTTTTAGAGTCAATTTTAGCAGCAGAAAAATCTTGGCTATTCCTTTTCATTACGGTTTTTTTTTGTTGTTGTTGTTGTTTAATTACAAAATGTCCAATATAGACTGAAGCAAAACATGAAAACATGTAAGAGGTAGAAATTATGGATGCACTAATCCATTTGCCGACTGACGATGCCAGTTGCAAAAAAAACAAAAACAAATAAAAGAGTTATCAGCTAGAATCAGAATGGGCAGGCCACCCATCATGACTGCAGCAGAACCTCGAGTTCCCATTCGTAACCTCATATAAACGTGTACATCTCTGTCCAGAACCATCCCCCTGGGTTTCTATCTGCTTGGTCTCTGTCATCTATCAACAGCAACGCCTACGGTGGGGAGGGGGGCGCTGAGCCTCTCTGAGCTGGTCACAAATCCAGGCGCCACAGTGGAGTGATTTCTTACTCAAGGAGAACAAATGCAGCCAAGAAAAGTTAAGCCAACTCCCCGACTGCTGTGGCCCGGCTTGTCTTCTTCCCTCTCCAGCCTTTATTCCCCGGCCACTGCTGCGGGCGTCATTCCTTAACAAGCCGAGCACCGATTCTCAGGCGCTGCTGCTTCCTGGTGGCCCAGGGGGATAAACTTGGCCTTGATGGAAAGTGTGATGGTGTGAAGAAACGGGAGAGGGGTGAGGGTAGGAAGGGGGGGTGCAGAGGATTATAATAAAGTGTGATTCAATTTTACCTCCTCTTTGAGTCTCTTGTGGGTGGAAATAGACAAACAACAAATAGATGCCACTGACTTCCAGGGCCTTGTCTTAATAGACCATCTCTGTCTAAACATTAGACGCGTCTCTTGGGAGTAATGCTTATATGAAAACAGCAACTACTTTATCATCCGTTAAGAATCTAGAGGGAGGGCAGGCGAGGTTCTCCGACGACTGCTTTGATTTGGTAACAATGGCCGCCATCCATTGCCGGACTGGCTCCTTTTAGGAGCCTCTGGCATCTGCAAGTGAGAAGCCAGACAAAACTTTGAAGCTTCACCCAAGCATCACCCACCGACCCCTGACTGAAATGAGGCCATGAAACAATACAGCAGTGGAAAAGCAGTTTTCTGTGGAAATGGATCTCAACAATCACAGGCACAGGGTAAGGAGATGTTGCAGACGAGGTGTGGGCAGGTCTGTGTTTGCTGTCTGAGCATGAGGAGTTTTTACCTGAGGAGTCTACAGATGCTGCTCCTGTAGCTGAGCCTCTGGCTGGCCGCGGCCACACTGGGGGGCACGGGCGGGCGCGACGGGAAGTAGAGCAGCACGGCTACAAAAAACAGCCCGATCGCCGCCAACTCTGCCACAGCACAGAGACGCTGAGAGTTAGTTTCACAGATACAGTAAAACACTCAACAATGTGACTCTTTTTTTAATTTTTTTTATAAAAAAGGTCAACATGACATCTCTGAAGACCCTTCACTGAGATAAAAGTGTAGACTAGAAGGCATGACAGTGAAATGAAAGTGTCTGACAATGCTGTCTGGTTGACACTACAACCCGCTTCTCTTGGGGACGTAATCCGGTTTACGCTTTTGGGATCAAGAATGACGGAAAAAATGCACTGCCATGTTATTTTTCTGTCACCGCAACGTGGAGGAAAGGGTGAAATGTAAGTTGTTGTTTTATTCTAATTTTTTTGACAGCGGAAAGGAAGAGCAGTCTCACACTTTGAAGTTTGTATCATTCTAACATCTACTTACTTTGTTGGGCTTTTAGGTGATAGCTAAGGTTGTACCGATATAATATTGACATCAGAGAACGGTCCAATATCAACCCCCAAAAAAAGTATTGGATCATATTGACCTGCAACTAAAACCTCAGCATTTAGTCCGGCCCGCATTTCTGTTCAGCAGTGCCTGTATCCTACACACAGACCAACTGGTTAATAGTAATCGATCAGTTTATACATACTGTTATTGACTATCGTTTTCTGTTTGAGTAACTAGGCTTTTCTAACATGCCACGCTACAAAATACGTAATAAAAGGAAGCATAGTTGGTGCTGATGCTGAGTCGGTTCAATATTCAAAGCTGCAATATCAGACACCTGTGGTGATAGCCCAACACAAAGTAATATAAACCTGGAGCGAGGGGAAAAAACATGGATGCATTACTTATTTTATTTTTTTAAACAAATAAAAACTCCTGCTTCTCATTTAAGTATCCGGGTCAACTTTCTGGCGCACCCCCAGCTAACAAGTCCTTTTTCCACAAGTTCCAGTGACAAAGTCATGAGCAGCTTTTGAACCTTTAACACCAGGCTTGAAACTTTCCTTACAGCTAAAGCAGCCAAGGTCATCCTGAGTCGTCTCTGGAGTTTTGTTGCTACAGGCTGAGGCCGCTGGAGGAAAACTGAACTCCTCTCCTCGCTCTGCTACAATGTTTACCTTCTCTCCAATTAGCATTTTTTGCTGTTCTTCCAACTTCAACTTTCAACTAAAACTTTCCTTAGACAGGAAACTTGAAAATTCTGAATAGAATGATCTTGACTGCATTGTTCAACAACTAAGATCAACTTTTATTCTGATAAGTCACAAGTGAATTAAAGTGCAAGCTGAAGAGTGACAGAATAAGATGTAAGTTTTGTTTGTCTCAAAATGACCTGGAGTCATTTAACAGAGTTCAGCTGGAGAGACTTCAGACTTATCATTACTCTGCATCAAACATAAACATTTCGCTATAAACCATTAAGTCCGTGAATGTCACCGGCTAATAAATCAAGCGCACCCTTTTGTAGGAAAATATAAGCGTCGTCTGTCAGAGCTCCAGTCTGCTACTTGCTTTTACGACTGATCACACCAGGGAAAGACCGTCGAGTGTCAGACAAGCTATTTCAGTCAAGCCTCTTGTCTATAAAGCACAAGTCAAATGCTACGTTCACACAGCAGATCTTGATGCTCAATTCCAATTTTTTGCAAAACTTTGATTTCGCTCATATTTACCAAAGGCGCGATCGCAGTATGACTTCTGTGTGTGAACGATTTACGACCCCAAAGTGACCCACATTCACAGGAGAACGTAGACGTTTCCAGGAGGGCATCGTTTACGGAGGTAATGATGGATGCTGCCATCTATAGATCAATTTTACAGCAATAGGAGTCAACAGCACTCTCACACGAGACGACGGACGCTAATAAACAGAAAAGCACAACTAATAGCAATGGCCTTTAGTCTGTTTGGATGTGGAGTCAGAGGCCAGAGTGGTGGGACTGTGACACGATGCACTTCATCGTCGTTCAGAGTTTTATTACTGGAATGGACTCGCCACATCTGGTTTCTTCTGGTGCAGATTTATGACGCATGTCAATGACGTAAAAGTTGGACTAAATGCGATTTGGCTGTTCTGACTGCAGACGCTTTGAAAACAATCCAATACGCATCCAGTTTAGCATCACATATGAAGTGGCACAAATCAAATTTTTTCTCTGGGAGAAAAGATTGAGGGGCTCAGACTCCCATGAAAACCTTGGGAATGGGGTCACATTTTCCTGCTCTGCCCTCTCTGGGTGAAACTGCAGCTCGACTTTGACACTGAAGCCTGATCGACAGTCTCTTGTTTGGGACGATGTGCAGCGGTCAGTTTTTTTTTTTTGGTTGGCCAAACGTCCAATACTGATCTCGTCTCATCAATTAGCCTTTCATCCACATGTTTGTTTTGCTCCCTACGTAGCTACAGACATATTACAGATGGGACTTCTTACAGTTTCTTTTCACTCTTCCATAGGAGTGAACTACGAATATTTCCCTGTTGGGCCTCAAGTAGGAAATCTTTCTTTCCTTTTCATGACCTTCAAGAACTTCCAATTGATAAATTATGTCTGCTGTGTCCTTCAAAAATTAATAACACTAACTTAGATTAAACAAAGCCGCTGCTACAGTCTATTACAGCATGCTTGTTTCTCTTTTCATCATGCTTTTAATTTTCTGAATCAGTTAAGCATAACAGTCCCAGCAAGCTATTTTTCAGAGGCACAGTTATGAGGATTATAGCTGGAGCTCTTGGCGTTTGTGTAAGATTCTTGAAACCCTGTTGCCTGATTGTATTTCTGTCCCCTGACGGCGCAGACACGATGTCGAAATAATGTGCCATCGATCGTGCGTGCCTTCCCGAGCTTCTTGCTCTCCACCCCGTACCTGCATACAAAACCAGCTGGATTCTGTTCCGGATGAAGGCGGTGGACGGCGGCGCGGCGCCCGTCTGGGAGTTGTTGGGAGCTGGAACGATGAGAGGTCCCACTATGAACGACGCGGCGCCTCCCAGGTAGGAGAACAGAGAGGCCACGGCTGTCGCCGTTGCTCTCTGGTCGGGGGCGAACCACGTGGTGGAGAGGTACGGCCCGGCGCTCATTATGGTTGGCCCGGCCAGACCGTTCAGAAACTGGCCTCCATGTATTAACCTGCAACAGAAAAGGTCAAATATGGTGATTTCAAACATGCATTTGGGCCACGCTATATCAAGAAAACATATAATTGCTTCGCTTTTGATGAATATTCCAATGATGACATCAATTATGTTTAAATAAAACTCTTCTGACTCTTGTCTTTGATCAAAATGTCCTCACTTTTTGAGCTTTAGCAGCAGAGGCACCAAAAACATCCATCCAGTCAGTAAGAGTCTGTCCTAAACGTCAAATATATTATCGACAAGCAGAGTTTAGAGGCAACCAGACATTGCATCCAAACAGTCCTGTGTGATTACAGTATTGCACACATTCGGTCATTTTCAAAGAAATCCAACTACCTGTTTGAAAAGATTTATTTAAAAGCAGAAATCCTACAATAAGAAACAACAGTTATTTTTAACAAAAGCACAGTTGCATCACCCTTGGAACTGTCTTTTGTCAACAGGACGGCCATTAGCAGAACAGTTTGTAACGTCTGAGCAGTAAAGAGGATCTCTCACCAGTCCTCTTTGCACCGTCCCTCTGGATTGGCCACGGTTTCTAGCCTGCTCTCTTTTCTTCAGCTTTGTTAAAGTTGAAATGTCTTGGTATTAAAAAGAACTTATGATGCCATACATAGTCTCATTCTATCGAGGAGAGCCTTTGGAAGAGACTCACAAAACCGTTTTTGAGTCTTAGAGGGTGAGAAGGAGAGATATGTTCTTAAAATTTTAAGCTTTTGGGCATACAACAACAAGACCTTTACAACAAGTTTGTCCTCAATTAGTGTTTTCAAAATAACGTAGATTTTAGACATAGTTATTGTAAACTCACAGTTGTGAAAGACTACTTTCTGAGGAAGCACAAAAGCAGCTCATCTTTTTAGGTTCAAGACAGAAGAGCCACAAAATACCAATGAGACATTTCTAGAAACAAATCTGAAAGAAAAGTTAAGCAGAAACTGAAACAATCTTTAGCTACTTTTATTTCAAAGGAAATGGCAGGAGCAGTAATAATTCTGTCTCCAGCTATTCTGCTAAAATATTTATTTTTCTTTAATATTTATAGGATTCCCCCCCCCCCACCACCAAGGCACGCTAAGTGTGAAATTAGGTAACTGTAGTAAAAGACTAATTACTTTTTGTGCTTGTTACACATCTTCACCTGAGACGGCGGCAATACATTTCTCAACGTCTGTACCGCTAATAAACATCCAGGCTAAAGACGGCTGCACCATACGGCGCTCCATCGGTGTACTCATGAAATATAAAGTAAACAAATGAAGACATGCAGTAAATTATTTGTTTATGAGCGTCTGACAGAAAAATGGCAAGCGAGGGAATTAAAAGAAGCAAGGTGTAATTATCTCCAGGGATTAGTTTAGCAACTGGAGTCCAACTTTCAGTCGCACTTTCGCGCCTCGAGACCCAACTGTGCGAGACGGATGCATTGTGAGATATCGCCCCCACCCGATGCCACCGGAGCCCCTCGCCGCCCTCGGCCCCCTCCGGACCCGTCTGACGGAGACAGCCAGCCGCTGGAGACAGCTCACGGCTGATTGATTGTCTCTAAGCTCAGTAAAGACACCGTTCATTCACAGCAGTCTGAGGTGGCTCAGCGGGGACTGAGGCGGGAAAGGAGGGGAGAGAAAACCATGGCAAACAAAGAGGGGGAGGAGAGGAGATCCTACGCTTATGTGGAGATTTTGGAGACTCAAAAATATGCAGCAAGTTTTCCATCACAATGGAAATTTGACGATCAAGAGAGTTTAATAAACTTTATTAAACTGATTCCTTTGGCGATAAGCCTATATATCAGGGATTTATACATTCAGCTTTGGGCAACCACTGAGCGAAAAGACATAGTCTCATTCAATTTCTATAAATCTCACAACTATAAAGGAGAGTTTTTGCTACCAGCATTGCCCCCGTGATAAGTCATGTAGCTCCAGACTCTAAAGAACAGCAGGCTTGTCATTGGCTCATAAAAGCCTCATCTTCACATTCCTACTAATTGTTCTAATACTAATTAAATGTCACACATAAAGTTGCACTAAAATAAAGCATCAGGAGGCTTTATTTTGTTCAGAACTGTCATTATCACATGCTCTCACCTCTACAAGTCTGTGTTCACCATCTGATCTCAGGATGTGGACAGGTTTCTTTAAAAGTCACAATAACTTTCAGTGACCTGCATGTTCAGACAGGAACATGTTCCACTTTCATCTGATTCACATAATTCGCTAAATTACTATTATTGTTTTTCAGGTTTTATGTTTCTGAAGTGTCTGTCTAGCTTTTGAGGTACCACTATCTTGCAGATCTAAGCCTGTAAACTGTGAATTGTAAATTTGTAGAATTGTGTGTGTTACTGTGTTAGCATGCAGAACGCTACTTTTGCTGAAACATCTGAATTTATTTTTCTCTCCATATTTAAAAATTCCTTGAATGTCTGGTGATGAAGGTCTATTGCTCTTCACAAAGTAGTCATGAAAAGGTAAAGGATTGGAAGGCCATCCTAGCATTCAGCACAACCAAAGTGAGCAAACCTTCCTTGGTGTAGACAGAGCACAGGCTTAATGTATGATGGTATTAAGTAGCATTATTATGGCGTTTTTCCACCACCTGCAGATAGCACTTGAAGGAAGTTTGATGATAGTTGACCATATTTTTGGGTTGTATGTTGTCTCTGAGTTGTGAGGGTGATATCTGCTTTTTTTTCCTGACCTCTCCAAAAACATCTGTCTGACTGAACTGGTGATCAAATTAGACGAGCGAGGCTATATGATCCTTAAAAATTAGATGCTTTAGACTTTAGCATCCATTACCTGTATGTAATATTGCAGCTTTGTTAGTAAGGTGTATTTATAGTTTTGAGAGATTTTTTTTTAAAATTGAAACTCGGTTATGGTTTGGAATTTGTTGCATTATCAAGATGCGACTTGAAAGACCACATCAGACCCACCAAAAGCGTCAAAATTACACATTTATACAGACAAAAAATATGTCGTGGCAAATGTTAAAGTTAAAAAAGCATGCCTGTTAAGTTGCTGGTGCAGTTTTAAAGTTTTAAAGAGGAGCAGTAAAAACCAAGAGTGGGACGAGTGGAAAAGTAAGGGCCACAGAGTAATCTAGGAGGTTCTGGTGAGTGGGTTGGGATGTCAGCGGGTCTAAGATGTGGGAAGAAGATATAGGGTGAATAAGTTTCTCTCCTAACAGTCTGCCTCTGACCACAGCTCTTTATGGTCTGCTGTGACACATTCATCTGTGGAGCCTAGAAGCTGTGGACAGTAATGGTAGAAAGAGCTCAAATAATTGCATGTGAAACGAAGTGCACATTTTGCAGACGATTTTGTCAGGTGTCACGGTTAAATGTTGCCGTCATCAACTCCGATACTCGTGCTGCACCCTCCACCCCTCTATGAAGTGTTTGCTCAGCCGAAGTGAATATAAGGGTTTGAATGTTGCACCTCTGCGCCGCAACTTTGACATCCAAAATGGCTATTTAGGCATCTCTAAAAACAACAACTACAACAAGGTGTTGATTTTAAATGTACAACATAGGTATTTTTGCTTCCCAAAATCAAATGTTCAACTGAGTTTTGTTGTGACTTGCTAAATGCAAAGCATTGACTTATTTTAATAGCTGATTGATTGGTTCATCATTAATAATAAAGTTATTGAATTCACAAAACCCTTGTGGTAAAGCTGGGCACATTTGCTGCAGCAATCTAGTAAAGACATTAATTGGCAAAAACTAAGTCAGGAAATCTATTAAAAATTTACATCATCATTGCTTTATATTTAAGATAATTTTACTATTTATTACAATTCAGATTGCTGAAAACGTGTTAACCTATTTATGAAACGAGACGCGGTGTGAAAAAAGAAAGACAGTCGGGGGCATTAAGTTGATGGAGGACACACTTTGCCCTCTCTGTCTGTAACTTTCCTGACTGCGTTACTTAACGCTCTCAGTGTGTAAAAGCTAAAAGTCCAAGGTCCCCACCTGAACCACTTTGTCCCACTCAAAGCTTCGAACAAAGCTGCTTCAGGACTCTGAACCAACGACCAGCTGCCTTGCACCGTTTCTTCTTGTTGTTGTAAACTCAACAGACAGAGCAGGCTTGGCTTTTCGTGAGGAGCCAACAAACACAGGAAATGTGGAGAGGCCAGTTCAGCCAGAGCTCACTCAGCCTCACCAAAAATAAGGTGTTTTGTTAAGAAGAACGACAGAACCAACTCACTCTTTAGAACCTGAACTCACTTCTCTTTCGTCCTTGATTGCGACGGTTTAACCCTGTCGAGGTTTTCAGTGCATCACCTTTTTCTTTCTATCGAGATTCAGACATAAACCTCTTTGATTTTTGCTGCTAATGATTTTAAACCTGATGGATTGTCTTTATCTTTACCTTTGAAATAAAGAAAGAAAGAGACTCCAGGTAAAATAAGGTAACATCTGTTCATATCAATGTGATGTACTTTCTGTTTTTGATTAATCTTACGGTTAGATCGGTTTGGATTATTCTAAACTACTTTTTCTCAGACTGGGAATTTTTCCAGTTACGATTTAGATTTATTTTTGTGTTATTGTATCAAACTTGTGTGACGTGAAGTTTGCGTCAGAAAGCCTCGTCTTGTGGGGTTCCTCAAGCTTCAGTTCTGGGCCCTAGTCTTTTCCTACTCTGTGTGCATCCACTGGTGACATCCAGCTCCACTGGGTTTTTTTTTCTTTTCTTTTTTTTTAATCTCGATTATTCCGAGTTTCATAAATTGTCTAAGTTAATTTAGTGCCTGTCGGAGTTCCCAAAAAAAATGGGTTTAATGGCCATTTTCTCCAGCTAAATGAATATAAAACAGAGCCATTGATCCAGCAATATCTCAGTTTTATAGGCTCCTCTGTTAAACCGTGCCTCAGTAATTTGGAGAAGCCAATGGCTGCACTGGATGTTTAAGTCAGAGGATTTATCACTGCAATCTGTGACACCAACACCTGGGAATCCACTCCCTCTGCCAATTAAAAAGCAGCCGAGGTCGTCTTCTTCACACAATGATTTCATTAGAACAGCAATTCTTTCATTTAGTGTCATTTTAGACTCTTTTTATTATGTTTTTCTATTCTTTATCCTATAGTGAACATAAATACACTTTGCTTATTCAGTTACATAGTATACCTATTTAATGGAGACTGACATTTGCTATGAACTGGCATTACATAAATGAACTGAATTATTTCCTCTTGTTTTTCTGCATATATCTTTTAACAATACGATTACTTGCCAGCTAATCCGTTAAAAAAAATTAGATTATTTGCAAACTGGAGGTAGAGCAAAAATAACAAACAGCCAGCCAACTTAGAAAAAAAAAAGAAGAAGAGCATTCAGGACCTCAGAGATTGTGAAATCTTTTTTACGTTGGTCCCTTGCTGTCTATTAAATCACAGGAAGAATGTGATCACAAAAATGTCTCCGGAATGACAGCAGATGAAGAAAAATGGTGACAAACAAGACGAATTAGAGGTCAGCTGAGGATGCTGCGCTGTTGGAGGGAAGGAAGAGGGGAGAAATGGAGTAGCCATTTCAAAAAGTGACGATTAATCACAGTCGATGAACCCTGGCAGGCCGAATTTGATTGAGAACGAGACACAGAAGAAACCTGCCCTGCTGCGAAATCGGCCCGACTGCTTCTGGTCCGCAAGAGCTTATGGACCCAATTCAGAAAAAAAACGAATGAACAAAAAAAAAAAAAAGGCCAACCCAATTCTCCTGCGGAAAACATCACCGCAGCAATCATGGGTAATATAAGAGCCTCCTTCGAGAGCAGCGGAAAGAGGCCTGGCGGCCAATCAGACAGTCTGTGAAAGCAAGTGGAATCCACCTGGTTTACACTAATCAGACAGCTGTTCTGTATGTTAATGCCAGACAGATAGACGGAGCGAGACCAGAAATGGCAAGACAATGAGCGAACGTCTGCAGACGAAGGAGGCAGAGAAAAGGCTGACCTTTTTCATCTGAGTGTAAGAACAGATCACGGCGAGGTCTAATCAGTGACCACTGATGCAAACCCTGAGTCTTGTTCGAAATTCAAAAAACATTCAGCCTGGTTATCAAAGATCATTTTAAGCAGCTCAGCACACGCACGCGCGCACACACACACACACACACACACACACACACACACACACACACACACACACACACAAGAGAGAAAGGAAGTCAGACCGGTCAGCGTCCTTCCTTTGATTCCCTAAAAACAATCCTATAAACATGAAACAAAGAGGCAAATTAAAAGGTAAATCACAAAGAGAAGGCCCTAGTCTATCAAACATGAAAAGATGTCTGGAACAAACAGAGCTGCAGGAGGGCGGGGGGTTTGAGGGAACGTTACTGTTTCTAAACTACAACACTGATCACAGAAACGGGAAAAGTCCCTGCTGGGATTCGACTGATCATGTAACGCCCTTGATTTAAAACTCATTCACAATTTGTAGACCAGCCAGTTTCAGCTATTTGAATGTTTAATGTCTATTTTTCCCCTCCATCACATAATCAAAGTCATTTCAGCTCCATATGTCTGATACAAAATAAGTGGCGGCTACAGGAGAGGAAGTAGACTCCACAGCGACACAACAAAGCAAAGACGAATCCCCGCTAATGCTAATGCAAGGGAAAGACTGACACCTGCTGGTGGTCCGTGGCGATGCAGCACACTCTGGCTTTTCTTTTTCCCTCCGAGAATGCAGAAGGTCATCCATTAAAACATGGCTTCACAGGCTCTGACCTATTACATTTATTATGCAAATGAAACTGAACCGTGTCACGCTAACATTTGCGGTGTGATTAATGTTATCTCGGCTTTCACCGGGCTTTCTTGTTTTTCCCCTTTGAAGGAAAACTCCAAAAGAGCTGAAGGTCACGGATGCGCAGGGCAACTCCTGCCAAAGGAAACAGCAGGCGGCCGTGACTGCGCGCTATTGAGCCTCGGCTCGTCAGATGCCAACGGATGATGTATGGTGTTGTGTAGCTGGACTCAGATAAGGTGAGACGTAGGCAAGCTGCGCTGAAGACGAAGGAAAAAAATAAGAAGTTTTAGCTTGTGTTGAAATTTTGTGAAGATCCAGCTCTGCGTGCATTCGAAAAGAGAACGGGCTGGCTGAGCACGGTTTCTACACAATTCATTTCCTCTTTATAAGTCATCCACTTCGGTTTCAGAGTTTAAAAAACATGTGAGCAGAAAAAGGTTGAGCTGTTCCACTCCAATCTCTGTGAGAAAAGTAGAGCATTGTTACATTTCTTGATAGTTTTCTGAGGGGGTTTTATGTTCCAGGTGCAGTAATGAAAATACCTTTGGCCTGCTTATTCTCAATTTAATTCAATTTAATTAAAAATACTTCAGGTAAATGCTTTGGTAGCTAATTATTGAAGATTCTTAAAGGAGTTCTTGTAGGTGGCGGTGGCTGTGAGCAGCTGTAGCAGTCTGTATCACAGGGAAACTCAACAAGCTTCTGACTGAAGATACAGTTGATGTAAAACAGTCTGACGAGGAAAAGGTTTCATTTTGTGAAGAATTATTTTTATTTTAAGCATATATAACAGATACGCCTGTCAACATGTCAATAAACAATATAATCCGACAAATAAATATTAATTTAATATATAAAAATAAATATATTTACATTGAAATGTCACCTGAGTTACTGCATTTTAAATGTTTCTTTTAAAGAATTTATTACAAACAATATTTTTATATCGAGTGGCGCTGAAATTAGCTGTTTTTTACACAGCAAATCCCTTCATTAACCCCTTTCTTACCAAATCCCCAATGAGACACAAAGTGAGATATTATTTGTTAGTGCTTAATAGGACAGATTTTATAACTGATATGACTCATTTAACAGAAACTATTTTCTGCAGGCTTCATTTGGGATATCCTGCCTCCTGGTAGAGCCCAAAGGAAATTATCCACGCAATGAAAATGCATTCTTGAAACAGCTTAATAATCAAAATGAACTTTTCGGAGAACTTGTGATCTGCGAAAGAGAAGCCTTGAGCTAACAAAGACGACAAAAAAAATGAAATAAAAAGTTTGTTTCTGTTGTTTTTTTTCCATCTTATATGGAAGGAGAGTTGTGCTTAAGAGACAAGCAGTTTGCTTTCAGAGTCAAGTTGCGGCTGCATTTCTCTACATTGAGGAACACCAAATGAAAAGTTTGGCCGGGATATGTTAACAAAATATTAATTCATAAGATGAAAAACGCAGTATGTGAAATACCATTTAAAATTAAATTACCACTGAAATCCTATTCACTGACAGCATAGCAGGGATAATTCAATACCTAATTAGTACCAACCCCGGGTTTATTTATAACACGTTAAACACCAGAGGACCAAAGTGCAGTAAACACACAGAAGGAAATACATAAGACTAGTGTAAGAGGAAACTAAAGATAAAACAAGACAGAAAAAGAGTGAGATTAGCATCAAAGACCCGAACAAAAGATTTGAGAAGTGGTTTAAAAACAGAGAAAAGCCTTTTCTAAATTACAGTGGTATGTAACAATATATCATATCTACGCTACAGTATCACTGTGTGCAATGTTTGTATCGCAAAGGTTTGTTTGTGTGCAGCAATTATTTTATGATCTATTCCAAGGGTTATAAACTTGCATTTTTCATGCAACATTGAGTCCGTTGGTTAGAGTTCCACAACAGCAGCGGAAAAAAATGATATTACCCAGAATGCTAAAGGTCAGAGAGTGAAGGATTCACAGATGAAAAACAGAGGAAAATGGGGAACATACGGTGATTGATGTTGGCATCGAAATAGTTACCAGTATTAACCATTGCTAGACTCTCCAGTATCATGAAGCCCTACTGGTAATCCATTCCACATCCAAAAAGGAACAGCCCACTCTGCTCACTTTATAGGGTGTCCCAGTAGATACTGGTACAAGTTACCAGAAACGACTTTAGTACTGACTGGTCCACACTAAAGTCAAACTGGAAACGCAACATCAGAAGACTGCCGGTTGCTGATTGGCTAACGGAGAAGCTTCAAGCACTCTGCTGTACGTTGTTCATCAAGGAAATGTGGTTTTCCTGCTTAACTTGTTTGCTGACGTTTTGCGACTATCACGGTTTGCTGAAGCTCAAATCAAATCAAATTTGGACATTTGCACATTTCAGCAACAAGGCGGCTCAAAGTTCTTTACATCATAAAAACATCACGTTGTCACCAATTACGAAACAAGCAATAAACATTACATTTAGTCAAACGCCAACATCCAAATCATCAAGCAAATATACATCAAATATGATGATCGATGTGGGTTCCAGCCTAGATTTAAAGGAACTCAGGGTTTTGTAGTTTTCTGGAAGTTTGTTCCAGATTTGTGGTGCATAGAAGCTGAATGCTGCTTCTCCGTGTTTGGTTTTGGTTCTGGAGATGCAGAGCAGAACCAGAAGACCTGAGAGGTCTGGAAGGTTGATAGAACCACAACAGATCTGTAATGTATGTTGGTGCTAAGCCGGTCAGTGATTTATAGACTAACAGAAGCATTTTCCCTGACTGAGTTGTGCAGACGCTGCTGCAATAATCAATGGGACTGAAGATAAACACATGGAGGAGTTTCTCTAGATCTCGCCGAGACATTAGTCCTCTAATCCTGGAAATGTCATTCAGGTGATAGAAGGCCGACTTTATAATCGCCTTTATATGGTTCTGAATGTTCAGGTCAGATTTCAGACCTGATTAGCTTCTGGCTGTAATAACAGAAGCTGCGTGCTGTACTCCAGCTCGATCATCTTTAGGTAAAAAAAAAAACAAAACAAACAAACATAACCTCAGAACTGTAAAAAAATATCATTATTCGCTGCAGCTGTTATTTCTAACCGGAAGTTTAATTTCAGTGTGATTAATTCAATGCTAACTGTACTTGACCCAAGTTGGCAAAATTTCACAAATTGATGAGAACATGTTGAGAATTAGAAATGTTCTTTGGCTTAAAGTCTCTCTGTCGCTGTGCTTTTATTGTACCCATCAACTTTAGTACCAAGAATTTTAATGGAAAAATTTAAATTTTTCCATTGCAACATATTACATTTTGCAACATTTTGCCTAGTGTTGCCTAGTGATACTGTTGCAAAAAAAATAACAAAAACAACTTAAGAGCCATTGAGTCAGATGAGTGAGTTTGGAAGAGTCCACACTTTATCCTTCCTGGAAGGGAGAATAAAGAGACAAATCGCTCTAAACCTCTTCTGACCTCGCCTACTTAACTTAGGATACCAATCGATGGAAGTACTGACAGACACGATTACTGTACATTAACATAAAAGAACAAATCAGACGTATGTGACCTAATGGGTTCATGTTCAGATTTTGTGCTTTAAATTAAATTAGAAAGTTAATTTAGCATAAATGCCTATAATTCCTAATTTGAATTACTATCAGACTCATCAGACAAGAAGAGGACCTAACTTTGCCATGCTGGTCTCTTTTTCCGTCATATTTTCAGCTTAGCCATGAAAATATGTCAAATGCATCTAGTTCCAACAAAATGACCGCACTGCAGTTTGCAAGTCGCTCCGTGCCTCGTTTTCACCCGCAGCGTCACGTTTGCCCTCTACGACCATCTGCTTCCATAATGCATGCAGGACTCTTACCACCGTCTGAGGTGCAGGTCCGTCAGCGGGATGCTTCGCATGGCCGATCCCAGCAGCATGAAGAAGGCCGAGAGCAGGAGGGAAGCCCGTAATCCTGCACAGGAAAGAAAGATGACAAATAGACAGGAAGAACTGGCTGCAACTAAAACGAGTGAGAGAGGTTTATTTTACGACGACACCGCGTTCACAATTTGTCCTGATCCACATTTCTGTGACACATGATTCTGCTGCAACCTATGAAAGCATTCCTCACTTCCTGTAGCGCGAGATCAGACTTTTAGTTCAATCAATCAGAAAAACTGGTTAACTATAGAAAAACCAATTTCCTACGTTTCAGGTTTCCATGTATTATTTCACCTAATCTTACTTACAGAAATGCAATGCAGAGTAAATGTATTCATACCTCCTTGAACTGTTCAATGTTGTAGAATGACCCAGTCAAAGTCTAGATCTCAATCTAATTGAGAATATGCAGAAAGATTTGCTAAATACAAACAATTTTCACATCTTTCTTTGTGAAAAGAAACAAAAATACAACTTTTTTTCTTTTTGCTTCAAAATTATGAATCTCTTTGTGTTTATCACACAAAATCTCAACAAAGTGCTTTGAAGTCTGTGGATAAATTGGGACAAAATGCAAAAAGATAGCGCAGTATGATTAATTTAAAGGCACTGAATAATGCCAACCCTAACTAAAGTTGGACGAAAAACAATGGTTGCAGTTTTTCCTTTTTTTAAAATGAGTTTCAACAAAAGTGAAAGTCTGTATGTCGGACTTAGAACAGTGAGGCCTCACAATTTTATCACCTGAACATTTCATGTACATCAACAAAAAAACTCTTGGTATCTAAGATTGCCTGAGTTACATCAATACCATGAATAAAGCTTTGAGAAAGTTTGTCACTCTTAGCCTTGAGGATATTTAAGCTACACATTATAGTTGGCCTATTTCGAAGTGAACCATAATTTCCTAGATCTCTGGTTAACAGCCTGTAATAAAACAGAAGGGGTCAGATAAGCTGGATAATCATTAACTAGTAAATAGGGGCTTCAGTTCTGATCTGCACCTCTTCTCAACGTTACTTCAGTTTTCTACCGGGCGCGTTGCTTTATCTTCTGGATCTGTGCAACAACTTGATTCCTTTGTGTTTCAGCCTCTGTGTTGCACATTTGCTGCCTGCCTTGGAACATTGTCCTGCAGCAGGTTTTGTAAAAGCTGCAGCTGTTTTAAAGTTTAGCCTCCCATTTGACTTCCAGCAGGAGCACCTAGCTAATTCAGTGATCACGACTCAATTTTTGTGCTTTCTCTAATGTGCATACTGTTTTATACTTTACGTTGTTTGCCATGTTTGAACTGGTGTAGATGCTACATTAGATGTTACGGTGCTGCCAGTGTCCTCTGTGACCTCAGCAGGTAGAGTACGGTCAACCGTGCCAAATGTGGGCATCTGCTCCAGTGAACACTGTCCAAAACGGTAATGAATTATGGCCGTCAAGAGAATCGAAATGCATTTCTGACACCTGAAAGTAATATCCAACAAACACTGCATACACACTGCATATGTGTGTAATTACATATTTGAGCCCACTGATTATCAGATGCCAATATTTTTGCGACATGCTGTGTTGTGAGGTTGAAATGAAATTGTTCTACTCTCACAGACCTGGCTTGGGACTCATTCTTGACACAAATTCCTGCAGCACCGTTTTAATTTTTTTGTTTAGTTGTTCAAAATTTTTTTGTGGATGCGGTTACTGCATGGACAAATGCAGAGTGGGAGTGATAATTTTGTAAGATTGACAATCGACCAATACTTAGAAACCAATCTGCAGCATTATTCTCTGCTCCTTATGTGGGTCAGTAGACCAGCTACAGTACACAGTATTGCACACTGTAAGCTGATATAGTGACCCATAAAGCTTTATCTCATTAATAGACGTGGTGCAGAAGTTGTTCAAAGGCTGTTAGCTGTCTGGGGTTCAATTACAAGTCAAGAAAGTTATGACTAAAAAACTAGCTAAAGATCTTGTCAAGATGTTTCTTGTGAGAAAAAGCTTCAAATAAGATATATTTCACCCAAAAAAGAAAGAAAAAAAAACAATTGGTCATTAATTTTAAGGGGAAGCCATAATATGCATACACATTTTAACGTTTGTTTTCAAACACTTCAAAACCAACCATTTCACCTTTTCAGATGAAAGAATTAAAATTCAATATGATTGAGTTATGCAGCCAGAACTAAATAAACAAATAAATAAATAAAAGATTTATCGGGAACCAAATGTCAGCACATCCAAAAATGAAAATAATCATTTAAAAACTTACATTGCATTATTGCTTAAGGCTTTCATCGTTCCTCTTTACAAATGTTTGCAGAAGCAGATATTTTGAGAGGCTGCTGCACCGTCATCATCTGACTGATTCCATGTTAACAGGTAACCACGGTTACTTCCACTTCCTCCCTTCATCACCACTTAAGTGTAGTGAGGTCAAGAATTTTAAATTCTAGAAAATAATTGATTTTTAATGTAGGCTATCAGAAATATATATTTTTTTAATGCTTCACAATATTTTAGTTGCTCCTCTCTCAACTTTTTAAATTAGTTTTATAAATCAAACTTCTCAAAAACATCACTTATAGAAATCATGAAGAGCACCTTTAAGCAAGAATTAACATACTTTTCATTAATATTTCTGTTTGTAAAAGTAGTTAGAGTGCTGTAATATTCTAATGTTAAATGTCATGTTTTCAATTACCTGTAAGTGGAAAATTATCATAATTAACAGAAATAAAAGCTTTCAAACATCCATCTGTGTCTACGTAATAGCTGTACAGTCTCTAAAATAAATGGGCTTTTCAATAATATTCTGATTTTCTGACTCGGTCTGTAGTAAAGTGTTTCTGCCCAGAGATTAAAGATAAAAATCCTTCATCCACAGTGACCAGTCTTTTATATGAAACTCTTCTAATAAAACCGGCAGACGTACTCTGATCTAAAACTGAATGAAAGACCGTGAGCAACAGTTATCGGCAGATAGAAAACGGTTTTATAGCCAACATGTGCTTCAGAGAAGACTGTGAAATGCTAATAACATTACAAGTAAAATGTTGGGATCAGAATTTTGGAAAGTAGTCTCCATCACCAAATAATTATACCGTCAAAGCATCTTTTGTAACGCCGACGCTTCTGCGACTGGATTTCTCTTTAAATGGCGACACCTGCCTGGTTGTTCACAAGCAGTTTCTACCTCCGAGTAAGCAGGAGCTCTCAGCAGGGAGCGAAAGCCTTTCCCCCACTGATTCGTGTCTCTGCATGTGGATGTCAACATGTGCATGTATGCAGCAGAAATCCATGAAGGCAGACAAGGCTTAAACCTGTAGCGACCGCTCTTGTAAACCAAATCAGACCATGTGACAACGCAATTTGAGAAAACAGGACATCTTGTTCTTATTTAAAATTTTATTTTATTTTTTAAGGTTTTATAAGTCTGTGAGAGCAGCTTTACATTGACTCACTGTTATTAATTTCCTAACATTTATGTAAAGACGGAGAAATGCAGACTGAAAAAACACTTTGGCGCAGATAAAAACAGAACTCCCAAAGTTCCGATGATGAATCAGGATCACAAGACCGTCAGAATTATTCCGCTCAGGTTTTTGCATGTTTGCAATCAGGATAATGAAATGCAGCACTTTGTCAGACAAAACTACTTACTAACTCAGTGTGGAGGATATTACACACTTTGTGTCAGGTGATGCAGTGTGAACTGGTTAGGTGGGGCCCACTCTGACTCAGAGGCTTAAGTTGGGTTCTTCAACTTCCTCATAATAAATCGAAAGCGCTTCCCAAAATATTCAGGAATTTCTCAATGCTGATGTCAGTGATGACTGAAGTTTTAAAATGCAAACATGTTCTAGTGTTTATGTTCATATGGCTCCAACTTCAGCTGTAAACTTACCGAAGGGAACCATGGCATAATTAATTTATCATTTGTACAAATTACAGTTTTGACATAGGCTCTTTACCCAGGGCAGCACAGCTTTAGGGGGCCGCAAACAAAGACTTATCTTGCTTATTTACATGTCCTGTCAATGGAAAATGGACACCCCCTCACTAATGTACAGTTTATACACTGTAAGAAAATACAAGTGCACACCAAAGTGTCTAAAGATGCCATCTTATTTACAGTTTGTAATTCAATGTCACATCGAAAGATGTGTCACATTTTTGTTTTGCTTGTTGTTTGGCTACATTTTATAAGCTCAAAATCTAAAATGTCTAGAGTGGCTAAACCTGAAATTGATTATTTTACAATACAAGGATATTTTAAACTGGAGGGGAGAAAATATATTATTTTATTTTTAGTATTTAACCTGTGATCAGATCTTTGAACAACTGAGTCAAATCATTTTTTTTAAATTAGCAAAGTTTTATTTTTATTTTTTTTCAAAATTTTGTTCAAAGCTACCAATACTCATACAAAGACTAAGCAAATGTATTCATACCTTAATAAAAAATAAAAAATAAAAAAAACGGTGGCAGTAGGTAATAATCATGTGGTCTTTAAAACGCTGCGATGTCTGATTTTCATCACCCAAATTCTTGAGAGTTTTCATTATCGAAACTTCGATAACATAATATCTAGACAGGACACGTTGTACCAAATTAGAACAACTCACCTTTTTTGTCCATTAACCACATAAACAGCAACCAGGGAAAGAACCCAACCGGGCCCCACAGAACCAAAACTGCGATGTCAGACTTGGTGAACCCGTAAGCCTTTACAGCCGAGTTCTGAATGGGTCCCCAGAAGTTCCAGACCATCCCTTGCATGAGCGCCAGCAGGGAAAACAGGGTCAAAACCAGCCATCTTCTGCCATAGACCCGGCTGTTTACAGGCTGGCTGTTAGTCGTCCCAGCGGAAGTCGGAGCAAGAAGCGGCTCCCTTTCTGCCTCGGTGCTCGAAGCGGCACCCATAGTAGCCGCTCGGTTGTCAGTGTAGTCCGAAAGCTAACTTTTACGTCTGTGTTTGAGGGACAACAGAAGTGCTGCTCAGCTATTGTCGTGTACAAAAATAATAACAGACAACCCGACAGCCCCCCCCCCACCTTTCTTTTTTTTTTTTTTTTTTTTTTTTTGGGAAACTGCTCCACTGCGCATGTCCAAACGGAAATAGTTTGCGGTGGGGGAAACTGGTGTGCTACCGCCGCCATTACGGCCCTGCTTACGCGCGAGCTTTACTGAGGATGTTGCAGCCAAAAAAGAGCCAAAATGGAGCAGTTACAAGAGCCAAATGTAAATTGAGAGCTCGCTGTGTCATGTGAGTTTTGTTTATATCCGCCAGAAGTTCCTCTGCACGTGTAGGGATAGGTGAGTGTTGATTTTCCATAGAAACAGACGTCTCCACGAAGCTAGCTGGAGCTGATTTCACTTGGATATTTTCACCGTTAAAAGGAAAATATGAATCTATGCTTACAAACAAACATAAGGCAGCTAACATCATTAGTTCCATTTTTATTTTCCAATAAATGTACAGCCCCGTTCAGTTGGTATTTTGTTTGAAATTAGAATAGACATCATCTTAATTATTGAAGTATGCTAAAAGCAAAAGGTAATGTTAATAAGTTGTAGGATTCCCGCTGTTGTCTCATTATAGTTCATTAGCATTCAATGCGGAAGTTCAAATTTAGCTTTAGCTTCCCAGCAAGATTCAATTTCAATAGTTTTTTGAGGGGGAAATTGCTTTCAAAATACAGCCAACACGTCTCAGAAAACAAACAAACAAAAAATCATTAAACAGGAACGACGTGCAAAACGGATACAACATTACTAACCTGGCAGTTATTGTGGTCAAACCAAACAAGGGTGCGATTAAATAGTACCATTATATTTAAAAAAAAAATCAACAAGTTATCCGAACAAATTTTCTTCAGACCTTCTTACATTGTATTACAAAAATAGAATGAATATGCAGAAGATTAATTTTTTTACTCAAGACAGGCGTTAAGATGACTGCTTTTTGTTGCTAACAAACACATCACCACACCCCCACCACTCTGCCTGACAGTTCATGTAAAGGTTTTGTGATCATACAGGATTAATGTCATCTTGCGTCTTTGCTCTAATTTCAGAAATTTCTTTTGATAATTTCGCACCCAACGTTTTGGATACTAAAAATGGCTGACTGCTGGGTGATGCACACAAGATGGTGGTTTTGCTTTTTATTTAAAAGAGGATGATTTAAAGGCATTTCTTATATTGTACTTATAGTTTTATGTTAGGAAATTAGGTTATTTTACAGTAAAGTGTATCTACCAGCAGCTGGGTTTTCTGAATTATTTTAGTTTATTTGAGGTTAAGAGTCAATTAACCCAAAGAGGAAGAAGAACCAAAAAGAATATTAATAGTGTTATGCAAAGTTTTTAAACAGAAAGACCAGGGCAGGAATTACAAATTTTTCTATTTTATGCTTGTAAAATAGTTGTAAGTAGAGATTAAAAATGCAAAGAACAAATGAGGGCAAAGAACAAATGAGGGCAAAGACCTAACAAATCAATGACATCCAAATGACTGAAAACTGCATTTAATAAACCAAGACCAGTCTGTTTATCATCGGATTCAAAAGTCAAGTAAATTTATTAGTAGTCCAAATAAACTAGATTGGAAACATAGAGATACATTTTACAGAATATATTATGATCTCATAATGAGTCAAATTATCATTGCTTCCTTTAATTTTCCACTTGCTGTATGCCTCAAAAAGAAGACATAGAATAGAATAGAATAGAATAGAATAGAATAGAATAGAATAGAATATACTTTATTGATCCCCAAGGGGAAATTGCTTATTTGTTGAAAGCTACTTCATCTTAGGTGATAAATACAAAGTTTGTAAAATATATATCCTTCTGCATACCATCTGTGCTTGGCACAAATATTAAGCGCTGACTCTGCTAATACCGTATCTTATTCCCTTGCTGCAACCTGTGAACAGCGTGGACCCCCAGGCAATGGCTGCCGTGACCCCCATTAAACCCTTCAGCCCAGAAGAGACCAGATGGATTTTGGATCATTTGCAGCATCCTGCAGTTTTCCTGAACATGACCCAGGGCTGGCCTGTCCTGCACTGGACTGCACAGCATCTGTCAGGCTGCCTCCAAGACAGGCTGATCCGATTCAGACTCGGAAGGAAAGAGGCAACAAACGGTAAGAACGGATGATGGATCCCTTCAGAGGGAAGGCGTCGCTCCTCAGTAATAAATCATCTAGAATCCATGTTTAGCAAGAAATTGGACCTCAAGCTACAGTGAGTCTCCTCTGGCTCTCACCAGGTTAAAGCTGTTTATGAATTGAGGTTTCAAATGCAGATGGAAAGAAAACCATTCGAAAGTATTGAAAAAAGATTGAAGGGCTTATAAAAATGTGTTGCAGGTTTTTTTGTTTGTCTGTTTTGTTTGTTTATATAATTAATTTAAAATGTTTTAAAACAAAGGGATTATGAACAGAACTGAAGTTCATCCAAACGCTCTTGTTTCTTCCTCCCTCTCTGCAGCTCCTCTGTTTGAGACTCAGTGTTCGTACATCGAGGCCAACGTGGCTCAGTTCCTGCGCTGGACTCAGCATCAGACCGATGTGGGGTCTTTCTCTGAATACCCCTGCTCAGAGTACTGGGCTTATGCTGACTACAAGTACATCACCACGCTGTTTCACGATCAGCCTTCCATGTTTGAGGTAACCGTCCTGCCCCACTTTTTGTTTCCCTTGGGCATTTGGACGCTGTTGGATATTTGTGATAGAATCGCCATGAATTCTTTGGAACACCCTGAGATTTTAATGAAAAAAATCTGGTGGACTCAACCAGTAAATAGAAAACAGCTTGTTATTGCAACTTTCAGCAGGATAATGTTTCAAAGCATGTGGCCAAATCAATTCTGAAATGCATCACCAGACAAAAACACAGCCTTCTTCGATGGCCGTTTCTGTCCCCTGGCCTAAATCCTAAAAAAAACATTTGGGTGCACTGAAAGGAGCAGAACTTAAATCCCAAATCTCTGAATGATCCTGTCCAAAAAATAGAAGGAATGGTTCTCGGTCTCTCCATGTATTCTCTGTGAAACATTACAGAAGAAGACTAAGTCCCGTCCTATGAGCAACAGGAAGATGAGCAGCTGGGATGCTAGTAGTTGCACCACCAGTAAGTTTGGCTAAAACAAAAATGTCTTCAGACTTTTTTTCATAGAAATGTACTCAATAAATATTCTTAATTTAAAGGTTACATTTATTTTTTATAGCTTAGTCTCTACTCATTTGCACACTCCTTAGATATCTTAACTCATAATTTAATTTAATATAATAATAAATAAAAATATGCTGCTCACTTCAGCCTGCCAGACTTAGTGGAAGAGATTGAAATGTTCAAATATTAAGCATTGTGTTAAAAGCCAGAATAGCAGTTCCCGTCTTTCATTTAATTTGAGCTTCTTGTTTGACATTTTACGTTTGTCCCCGAGCACCAGCAGCTTTTTATTAACTAACTGACTCATCCTCTGCTCAAGAATCACATAAGTGTCACTTTTGTTTGTTTTTTTTTTGTTTTTTTAGCAATGGTCTGGAATTTATAATTTTTTTTTAGTCTGTGTGATTAACCGTTACAGGGCATCCACCTGCAATTATTATCTACTGACATTTATGGCTATGAGACGAGCAGAGAGTCACGGTGCAGGGAGGAAGGCTTCCTCAAGGCTAAATTGATCAGGCTGTCATTTCCAGCTGCTTTCATACAGAATAATGACTTCATTATCCCTTGTGGGATTTAATACTTTTGCTTTGGTAGTATGTAACTGACGAGGCAGTTTTCCTAGAAACAATTACCAATCTTAAGTTTACTTTTTCTGCTTGGACAACTTCATTTGTTTCCGTATGTGTGCTCTGTCACTGCGGCTGATGGTGTAAGGTTATAAATAAGCAATGAGATGGCGGGGTTGTAACTCTGGTGACAAGATCAGCCCTGTTTCTATAGTTTTGAAATAATTATGGGCTAAATTAATTCAGTAAACTTTAGTTATACTTTGGACACTGTTTTAGAAAGAATAAACGGTTCCTGTTTATTCCAGGATGTAAAGTGGTCTGAGTTTGGCTTTGAGGGACGTACCGGGAAGGAGAGCACTCTGTGGATTGGCACACAAGGGGCTAACACGCCGTGCCATCTGGACACCTACGGCTGTAACCTGGTGCTGCAGGTTCAAGGACGGTAAGAAGGAACAAACGTAAACCCATCACACACACAAAAAAAAAATATTATACAAGCTGAGCTCTTCAGCTATATCCCGAACTGGCCCCCCAAATTTTCCTTTTCCGGCTTTTGTTTTGGAGCTAGAGAGGCATAAATGCCAATTAATAAAAGGTAAAAATAAAAATAAAAAGTTGTTTGTTATTAATGAATCAAATAATTAAACAGGCCAATTTTTGAAAAAAATGATTTAATTATTTGTCTAAAAATGAGTTGGAAAAACAAAAAAAAGGGCCAAAAACATTGTTTTAAAAGGAACAAAACCGCTGTGGGCGCGTTACTACGGCAAACTACATCAAATTCACATTGGACACAACCTGCATCAGTCAAAGAAATTAGCTTCATTATCTGCCCACCATGCATTCGACCTCTAGTGACCTTTAGGACAACCAGTAGCTACTTCTCTGGCACAGGAGTTGGTACCGGCGTGCTATAGTGAGTTTTAGGGTTGGCATTTTAAAACTTCGTTTTATTGACAATAACAGCAGTGTTGGTATCGGATACCAGATATTGACATCGGCTTAAACTTTCTTATCGGTTCATTTGTACTATTTTCAGTCGGTCCGTTATTGTTAAGGTAACGTTTACCTTTCTTTGAATAAAAGATCCCCTACTTTGAAAATAAAGTTTTTGAACCAAATACGGATGAAGGCATCTGAGAAATTAGGTCTTTTTTAAAGCTGAATTTAAAGGGTGTGTTTAAACCAATCCCTGCCATTTAAATCTGAAACAATGTCACGCTTAAATTTAACAGACAGGACCTGCAGCCGAGCAGGATTCCTCGTGTGTATTTCATCGCTGTTGGCGGGGAAAGTTTTCAGCCTCTTAAGCGCCCGACTCTTCCACAACGCTGAAGGTGAAGAGCACCGCGGCTGCTGACACTCGGCGCGGTCCGTCCTCTGCCCTCTGGAAAGGATTTAATTTGTCCCTCTGCTCTCCAGAGGAGCAGCAAAGAGCAGACGACGAGGCGAGCCACAATAACGGGGCAGAGCGAGCCAAGGAATGAAAAGGAAAAGGTCTGCGTTATCTCGCTTTGGCGGCCTTTCAGGGAGCAACAGTTGTGTCTCACAGCTTGTAATTGGGTCTCGGGTTCTTTTATTCGGTATTGATCTCTGAAGGAATGAAATGCAGCTGCAGCAGTCTTTTGACTCTGCTGATCTATGAAAATACAACAGCGTTGATTGATATCATGACATTTGTCCTTCTGCTAGATCAGATCAACAGGAAATTTTAAAAAAAAAGCATTGGCAAAGTCAAATAGGTTTTAAACAAACAATAGAGGGAATTCAATTTAGGTTTTAGGTTAGAAAAGATTGTTTGGGTTTGCAGCTGTCAAATAAGGGCAGAGTTGGAATGTGGATTGGGTTTTTAGGAATTCAGCTTTCTTTTACTGCTTTTTCCTTTTTCTTTATGCGGCATGAATACCGTGAAACAGATTGGACTCGGATTAAAATGGCGTCACTTCTCTGCAGGAAACGCTGGCATCTGTTCCCCCCTGAGGACACGGCGAAGCTTTACCCGACCCGGATCCCCTACGAGGAGTCCAGCGTCTTCAGCCAGGTCCACGTTCTCCGTCCAGACCCGAGGAAGTTCCCGCAGTTCCAGGGGGCCAGGGCCCACACGGTGACTCTGGAGCCCGGGCAGGTCAGAGTGGTTAGGTTAAAAATGCAACCTAATCTCAAAGATGACACTAGTTGATGAGTTTATTGATCCAGGACGCACAAAGAAAGGCTTGGATTGATTTATCTTTAAAGTTAATTAAAGGCTCTTTTTCACCGTCAAATTAAAACTTTCTTACTTCCTTTTTCTGTCTTTGATTGATGAATCAATGGCCACTTTCTATGACAAAGTATTAACACGGTACATACGCCGTCGTAAAAAGTCCTTTTGTAACTTCTGGCCTGAACCAGAATGGAAAAAGTGAAGTTTTCCAAACTTTTATCCTTTTTTTTTAACAGATTAGAAAATGTATATTCTAGTAAGTTATCTAAACAGAGTAATTCTCATACGGTTTTATAGCAAAAGTATTCACTCCCCTTGAAATATTTTCACACCAAAGCCTACTCAAAAAACACAATGGGTTTATTGTGTTTATGTGACAAAGAAACGTGTCTTTGTGAAGGGGAAAGAAAGAGAAACATTCTTTATCAAAACCGTGTAGGAAAAAAACATCCAAGAAGGTATTGAGATCATAACAATTGTTAATAAATTGTACCTTAACCTTACCTTCCTGCAGTCACAGCCGCTTTTTTTGTTTTGAAGCACATCTGTGAACGTCAGGATTTCAGGTTTTCACACCTGCTTTTAATTAGATCTGGACTTTGGGCCGTTCTGAAACATGGCTTGTTCTAAACGTTTCCATTGTAGCTCTGGCTGTGTGTTCATGGATCCTTTCCCTGTCAGCCGGTGCTCTCCTCTATTTTTCTCGTTGCAAAAAAAACCTCAAATTTTACAAAGTACTCTTGGTCTTGTTTCTAGTGCAAATATCTTATTACGCTTGAAGTAAAACAGACCCAGCTCACAAGTCACTTTTCAGCAAGATACAGGAGCTTGTTTTAAATCAGTAATTCCTTAATATTGATGAGAAAGTGCTAGTCCCACTAGCTTATAACGAGACATTTTTCCCAAGTTATGAAAATGGAATTCAGAAAAAGAAAATTAACACAGAAAAAGTGGAAATTGGGGAAAAAATAAAAATAGAAATTTGAAAATAGTAAAACAGATTTCATTTCTCTGTGCACCTCTCCGCCGTATGAAATTACACTTTAGTTGTGGTTCTGCTTCACCTTTGGGTGATTTGCGATTTTATGTCAAGGAAAGTAAGATGATGAGGTTTGTAAAAGTAAACCTCGTCATCTCTTTGGACAATGTGTTTGGGTGGGGGAAATCAGGGTTAAGTCCAGGTCAGCAGGTCGAGTGACGATTGACTTAACTTCCCACTTCAGATAAAGATGAGCTCTAAATTACTGGTAAACTCTGGGGGAGGGGGCTAGGAGCATTAACGTTTCCTCTTTCTCACCGTACAGTTCCTTTTTTCCTTTACTTGCCCTTCTTCATCCTGTTTTTTACTCAGGAAACAAAGAAACCAGTCCTTAGTGTCTGCTCTTCTCTGGGCCTCCTCAACCTTTAGAAAAACCCGCCTACATGTTGATGCGAGTCGATTCTTAGGCTGAAGTCATCGTTACCTGCTTAATTGAACATCTCTTCTGAGAAAGATGACCTAAGTATGTTTCATCAGAATCCCTGTCTTTCTTTTTTCTGGAAAAATATTATCAAGGTACGTTTTTTTCCATAATCAAGTCCCGATTGAGTCTGTGCGGCATTCCTGACCTTTGCACCTTTACCATCGATTTCATCGGCCTCCTTGCGTTTTCTGCTGCAGCTCACATAATAAGTAACCTTTGGTTCCTGCAGACAGCTTTTGGCCTTTAGTCTACATTTAGAAATGACTTGTTGACATGGAAGCAAAGGCTGTTGGTCTCTATCTCTCCTGGACTGAAGTCGATAAACCTTCTGCGTAGTTTTTTTTTGTTGTTTTTGAGTCGCTTTATGAATGGATGGACCGCTAACCAACGAGGGTTCTGGTTTAGGCTGCCATCTGCTGGATTATCTGCGTACTTAGTAGCTTTTTATCTTTGGAAAACAGAAGTTTAGAAACTAATTGCTGCCATTGAACTCTTGATAAATTAAATGTTTTTTCTCTCTCTCTTTCTTATCTCCTGTGACCAGGTGCTTTATGTCCCCAGGCACTGGTGGCACTATGTGGAGTCAATAGATCCCATCACCGTCAGCGTCAACTCCTGGATCGAGCTGGTACCGGCGCCCCATCTCTCCTTCGTCCTGTGTTCTTCACCTAAAACTTTCCTGAAGCAACGCTCTGAATAGTCCAAGGCGCTCTGAGGTTTTTAAACTCCTATGGAGTCTGGGAAAGTGAGAAATTTGATTTCATTGCTTTGTAAGTCCGTAGACGTGGGAAAAGAAGTTGATAGGACTGGAAAAATGCTGTCATTTTTTCTAGTCAAATAGCTGAGATTTCCAAACTATACAAGTAACAGGGTTCCTGTGTGCAGTCTGGAAAACTCTGGAATTTTAACATTGATCGTGGAAAAATATTTGTTTTCCAAGACTTTGCTCCCCGTCACATGGTCTAAACGTTGTGTCCCGTCTTTTCTCACACGCTGCTGTGACCTTTCTTGTCTTTTCTTCCTTGCTTACTTCAGGCTGGGGGATTTGGCTTAAAAATCTAATCTTTATTTTTTTTTTCATACCAAATTTGATTTACGATTTTAATCATTTTTGGTTTTCTCACTTCCTTTCCATAAAAAGAAATTGCAAATGACAGAAAATATTGTCAAAAACAGACTTTTCTTTTAGTCATCCCTTCTCTGAGCTAACCTGAATTTTAGATTATAAATAATTAGAAGCTGTAAAACACACTTATCTAACAAGATGGCGGTCGTGAAACCTAAGAAGTGCTTTGGTGGGAAAAAGATCTAAATGAAAAAACTTTATCAATTGATCAAATCAATTTCATAATCCGAGTTGCTTCCGTCTTCATCTCCTTCTTTAGCAAATTGGTTTACAAATGGGGCAAAGTTGATTTATACTGCTTTTGCCTTATAATTAAAATCTCTAGAAAACTGCTTATTATTTTTACTCAGATTATCTTAGTCTAATATACAATGTGTTTGATTGGAGGCATTTTATTGTGACAATGAAAACAGAAGCAAATTTCTAAGCATTTTCACAAACACGATAAAACTGCATTAAATGTCAAAATTCTAACAGATAAATTGAGATTTTGCTTACGTTTGTCTCTCTTGTTTCTGCACAGGAAGTGGATGACGCAGCCCGAGTCAGCGAAGCCGTGACCAGGACGGTTGTGTGTGCGCTGAAAAGTGTGCCGAGTGACGACAACGCTGACGCCTGGCTGAACCCGACCGAGGTAACGGATACATGCTGCCGTGAATCCAAGATAACATAAAAAACAAAGAAAGTGATGACAAACAAAATGAAAATCCAGTTTCCAAATACTGACATGTTTTTCTTTTTATTATTATTATTATTATTATTATTATTATTACCTTCACTAAAGATTGAAAAACATGAAATACCTAAATGTGCGGCAAGTTCTTTGAAAGCGGCAGCCATTTTAAATCAAACAGAAATAAAAATGTAAGACAGTATTATTCCCACCTAAACATCCTTATTTTCATCTAACTAAAAGAAATGCTATCAAAAAAATCACTATCTCTGGAGAAAGCAACTAATAGTTTTTAAGTCTCCATCCAGTCTGCAGTCAGATACAAAACATCCTCACCTTTATGGAAAGCTTTTGTCTTACCGTGGTCGCCCTCTAGTGGTCCTTTTCAGGGCTACCAGCCACATTTGGCTACTTTTTCTTTTTCTCTCTCTCGGTACCTCATGGAAATTCTGTTATCCCACCTCTAGAACATTCTTTAGTTTGTGTTTTTAAGCTGCACTGAGGCCACAGTGTGCATAGAGAGACCACAGCTCTTCTGAAAATGGACGGCTGAACGTGCGTATTGTTATACAGTGAAGTTAAACAGATCAGCCAGAACAGCTGTATGAGAGAATCAGTTTTATTAATCTATGCTGACAGCAATAAAACCAGCTGACTTATAACATGTACGTTCCACGCAAGCTGCCAAAACGGCTCTTTTTATTGGGATTTTATATGAAACACTAACACAAAGCGGTGCAAAATTGTTTTTCTTTCTCTTTTTTTCTTTCCTTCCACTTCACAGAGGAAAATCTAAACCTGAAAAGCATGGCTACTTTTACCTCTGGATAAGATTCATTACAGCCAGTTGCATTCAGAAGTCACATAATTATAAATAACGTTTGCATGTGTGTAATGTAATCTAATTATATCCAGCTCCTGATGTGTGAATACAAATTCATGCCACACTTTTCAGATTTGTGTTTCTAGATGAAAGTAGGGCTGCATATAACGATTATTTTTAGCTAGTGGTTAGTCTATTGAAAATTCAAATGATTAATAGAATAAAAGAAATTGGCAAAGTCTGCAGATTTTTCATTTAACCACTTAAGCCTTTCTAGATAACTTTAGAAAGGAATGATGCGGATAAACAAATACTTCATTTTCTTTTTTAAGCAAGTTTAGGTTAACTTCTGCTTTCAGTACATTGTTCTTTCCCTTTGTTAATCTGTACACTCCTATTAACAATTATTCAATTACTAAATTAGTTCACAATTATTATTTTAATAATCGATTCATCACAACTAATTGTTTCAGTCATAGACAAAAGTTGAAAACACATAAAATTCCAATAAATATGACAAAACAGGGGGGGTGAATACTTTTGCAAGCCACTGCATCTGATTTCTTCCCGGAGTTAGAAGAGATGATTTGATTTCTTTCGTTTACTGTCGCTGGTGTAAAGCTTTTCCAAGTTTAAACATTTTCACACAACACCAAATAAAGTGTTTTGTGTGATTATTAGTTGAAATTCTGGCATGTTCTGAAGAAATGTAGGCCTACAGCAAACTAACAGATCTTTTTAAAAGCATTATGAAGTTTAAAACATTAAATATTTTTTTAAAAAATTGTAAATTTTCCAGGAAGAAAAGTTCTCCCATGAAGAAAACATGCAGTATCTTAACCTGGCAGTGTCTGCTCAGAGAAAGACGGGCCTCTGCCACAGCAAGCCCAGTCCAGACCCGAGGGCCACGCAGCCTGCCAAACGGGACTCATGTGGACGACTGAAGCTCAGAGGAGACGGGGTCCGACTCCCGTTCGGGGAACATCTCATCCCCGTGAAGTGTCAGGACGACGAACCGGAGAAAACGGTTCCGGAGGACTCCTCTGGTGACGCTGCCGTCTCTCCTGGGAACGACGGCTCTGCTGGGAAAACACGCACATGTGGTGCTGATTTAACTCGATTTAGCTCATGCGATTTAGCGGCGGACCACGGGAATAATCAGGGACCTTCGCTGATCACCACTAACGACCTGTTGGACTGTCTGGTCCATCCCGACATCATCAGCCGTGTGACAGAGCTTCTCCTGGAACGGCACAGAGGCGGCCATCTTTAATCTTCGATCTTCGATCCTCACCTGCTACAGACGTGAGGCGCTCGGCGTCGAACATGGATCTCCAGCAGCAAGCTGCTCACTTCCTGCTGTTATGTGACACCTTTCATTTGTCCCCTCATTCTGCGGTCCTCGCGCTGCGGACTCCAAATTTGAGTAAACGCAATTATGTGGTGAGTCATGCCGGCGAGTGGCTCTGACATTTCCTCCCTGTGTCATCCAGAACATGCTAATCGGGTTTAGCTGCCCCGGCAGAGGAAAAATGAGCACCTCGATCAAGTTAGAATGTTAATGCAACAAGTAATTCAGAATAATATTCCTCTGATGGAAGCATTTGTTCTCTCTGTGATGCTTTGTTGTCATTTAGTGACAAAAAAATTGGGCCTGAACCTCCATGACTTCCTGATCGTAATGGTTTCAGGATGTATGAGAGCTGAATGTGGGGTTAGCGACTGAAACCGACCAAAATGTTTCAGACTTCTACATTAAAGGTGTAACATTCTTCTTATTTAATTGAATTTACTTGTTTGTTGCATAAAAGTCAATTTCTGTAAACTAGAATGTCATTGAAAAGTTCAGATATTACATCAGAACAATAATAAAGAAAAGGGTTTCTAAAACAGAAATGTTGTGCTATGGTTTACACCGTCATCGAAACCCTTCACAAGAACAAGCTGGCTTTTCATAAAAATCTGTATCTACTCGTACGTGGAAAGTTTAGTGGAAGGAAAAGCTGAATGGTACATTTTAGAGCACATCAGCTTTCCTCTGCTGACAAGCTTAGGGAAATACAGATTTAAATTTTTAATACAAGTAGGCAAAAAAAAAGACCAATGCCTGCCCTAATAACCATGGTGTCACTGTGATTGATTGGCCAGCAAATGTAACGCACCTAATAAACTAGGTGTGTTTGAAGAGTAACAGACCACTGCTGAAGCAGTCTGGGCTTCCTTAAAACCCCCATGGCACGCTGCACTGATGCAGTAATTTGTGTAAAAGGAATCTCATGAAAAGCGTTGAGTGTACATAATGTGTCGTTGAGAGGAATACCCTTCACTAGGTTGACTTTTTGTTTTAAAATGTCTTATTTTGGGTCTTTTCTACAATTATAAATTTTTCAGAAACTCAATTGGCTGTAAGCTGCAGTTACACAGAAATAAACTCTTGAAACATACCAGTCTGTGTGGAATGCCTTAATTCTCCCTGTTGCTTGGGCACTTTTTCCTTCCTCTAAATTTTCTAAGAACAGCCTTGGGTTCAGCACGATGCAGCTAGCTAATTTAACAGTAACTGTTCAATCACTGTTCAAATACAGGTTCCGATTGAACCAGGAAATTTGTCAGGTCCTGGATCAAACACCTGCTGTGAATTTGCCAACTTCCTGTTGGAGAACAGGAAGTTGTGCAAAAAGTACCACATGGATGAACAGTTGTATATGTGCATTCAAAGGTTTAGAGAAGATCATATTAGGTTCCCCTGTCCAGGTGCATTTTGGGTTCATCTTGAAATTTCTCTCAGAAGCTAAATATCCTTTAGTAGTGTGTATAAAACTGTGTTTAATGATTCAAAATCATGTAATTTTTCAATTACTTAAACTTTTCCTTGATATTTATTCAGAAGTACCAATGGCTTTACCATAGATTAACTTTTTAATCTTTTTTTTTTTTTAAAAAAAGAGAAAATGACACGTTTACAAATATTAATAAAAACAAGATCCTTTCACCATCAGAGATTTATTTACAGAGGTTCATTGGGAGCAGCTCGATTTCCACCTTCCCTGAATGGAAAAACAAAAAAATGGCCACGAAACCTGACGGATTAAGTCTATAGCTTTGGTTTTGGCACTTAGATTACGACACCACAGAAGAAGAACGACGACGTTGCTACAGTGGTCATATTAATGCCAGAATTACAGGCTCCCTGTAAATCAAGACGGCATGAACATAAAGGACCGCGGCAGAGAAGAAGCTGGATGGACAGCAGATGTTTTCAAAGTCTGCCATGTAATAATACTTACAGTAAATGTGATCACAGATTACAGTCCAGCCTGATGAAACTGTAATTTAGCTTAAGAAAAAAAAGTGTCAATGTAAAGCTTCTTTTGCTGTCGAGTATTGTTTCAGAAACCAATTGTAAACCACGTTATTTCACGAATTTCACTCTGCGACAAAGTAAGCAGCAACATATACAGATTATAAAGTTAAACACTGTCAATCAGAGGGAAAAAGAATAAAAATCACTGCGTCTGGTAAACATTGTTACACATACACGAGCCGGTTCCAGTGCTTCCTGTGTGATTACAAGCTCAAGATTGAGTAGGCTATTGAAATATTTCACAGATTATATATATATTATTATTAGTATTTTAACAATGTCATCAATATTGGATCTTTAGTGTCTAATAACCAAGGAATTCCTGAAAAATAAAACAAATTAAACAATCGTTTCCTATGTCGCAAAAATCACATTTTGGTGCTCGTTTCTTTTTCGTTCAGAGGAATGTCGTCATGCTTCTTCTTCTTGTCGTCGTCCTCCTCCTCCTCCTTCCCCGAGTCTCCGGCGTACATTTTGCTCAGCTGTTCGGGGTCGACGTACGTGTAGAAGTGGGCCATGAAGGAGAAGATGACGCAGACGCCCAGCAGGAGGCAGCCGAACAGCAGGAACTCTTTCCACTGAGGAAATGTCACACAAAAAGTGGTAAATACACTGAACCCTTGAGAGACAGAGGTTTATGTCGCTAGAAAGACTTCAATTATGTCAAAGGTCTTTTTTTCGGTGTCTTCTTAAAGCGATACCTGCTCCAGTCCAGCCCCCTCGGCCACAATCAGAACTATCACGTTTCCGAACGCGACCGTGAGCAGCCAGCCGGCCTGCAGCACCGACTTCATGCTGTTCGGAGCCTGGAGGACAAAACGGGTAAGCGAAGAATATCCCAATGATCTAAAGTTTCAAACAACTGGCCCCCACAAAAACAATAATAATAATAAAAAAAACATCTCTTGCTGTACCCTTAAGAGCTGGAGTTCCAGATTATTTGGATTTCTTTACTATTCAATCACCTTCAAAGTAGTTTTGGCATTTAGTAACTGGATTAGTTATTTTCTATTTGCAGATTTAGCTGCAAGCTCGTCATGAAAAACTGCAGCTTTCTGCCATTTTCTCTATTTTTCTATATTATTTATTCTGCACCTCAACACAAACGGACTATTTTAACAGTTTCATGGCAGACCTGTGAGTAGGAGAACTCCAAGCCTGTGATGGAGAACATGACCTCTCCTGCGGTAAGCAGGGCGTACTGCGGGATCTGCCAGGCAATGTGCACGTTGTTGGCTTTCACATCCTCCATCTTTTTAGCCACAATTTTACCTTCTTCCTGTTGAGATAAACACAGAGAGAGAGAGAGAGAAAGAGAGAGAGATATCTGTCACGTTGTGCAAAATATTATAATTATGCCAAACTGTGTGAAATCACTCAGACTTCGCCTGGCAACAGGAACTGGAAACTTTTTTCTTTTTAAACCCTGATTGGCGGTGAGAAGGATGGAAACGTAACCTTCTTCTGTGATCTGAAGTGATACCAGCACTCTTTAGTGTGGAGGTTGTTACCCGGCTACTTTTATAGCCATTTTTAGTCCAGTCAGGTCTTTAAAATGAATCCGGAGGATGTAGAGCTTACCATTTAAAAAAGAAACCGTATTGTTTAGTGCATGTTGAGACATTTGTGCAGTTCACTTGGGCTGTGATAAAGTGAGAAAGAGCAAGACTTTCAGCAGATAACAAGAAGACAGCATGCATGTCAATAAGGTGCTAGGTTTTATCCTAATGAGCTTCAAACTTCTACTTAGTCAACATTCTTTAGCGAAGTATTTAGTAGCTATGCTATCCATGCTAGTCGCTAATGTAAGATGCTAAATGTCAACCCTCCATTCATTTTGTTTTTATGTTTTACAGCAGGGGTCCCCAAGCTACGGCCCGTGGGCCGGATCTGGCCCGCCTCCTCATTTGGTCCGGCCCCCTGAACCAGAGAGCATTCAGTGTTTTTTTTTTTCATATATATGTGGATTTTTCTTCAACCACCAGGGGGGGCTCTTGAGCAGATATGAAACTTAGTTTCCCTCAATGGAATATATACTAGTCAGTACCAGTCACCGTTTCGCTCACGGTTTTTTTCCATTTGCATTCTGGGTAAAAATCTGTCTACAAACGCGAATATGTCGTCGGCAGTAATCCAATCCCCCCCCCACGGTCCACAGTTTCACTCTCCCTCCCCCCTCCCTCCCCGTCAACAAAACTTTTCTAAGGTTTCTTTCTCAAAAAACTAAGACCGGCCCCCGACCAGAAAAAGGAACAGTCATGTGGCCCTTGCAGGAAAACGTTTGGGGACCCCTGTTTTACAACAACTGCTCTCTGCACTGTTGCATCACCTCTACTCTCACAAAAATAATTACTGACCATTAACGGCAGGAAGGGTAGAAAGAAATAACCTGAACGCTGTTCTTATGTCCGATTATGCCGCTGCTTTTAAAGAGAAATCAGAATCGACTAAAATCTCTCAGACACAGCAGGTCAAAGCTTTACAAGAATGATGGAAATAAAATCAGTTTTAGTTGAAGGAGTCTTTACCTCCACCAGGACGATAGAGTAAGAAGCTCCAAAGTCCAGCAGGCCCAGGTAGAGATTCTCACACTGCTTTGTCTGGTGGCTGCAGCGGACGGCCGCGTAGCTGGGAAAAAAGTTGGATTGGAGCTTGATTGAGTCAGGAAATCAATAACTCTGATTCCGATGTCCACCTTAGGCGTAATACTCACGGTCCCCGATTCACGCTGCTGTTTGCAGACATGCTGTATTTCTGGGGAACGTAAAACTCCGTTTCCCCCACAGTTATGTTCATGGCTTCTGGCAACGTGTTGAAGAAGCTGTGGAGGATTCAACGGAAACCGTCACAGATTTATTTAGATCAGATTACATGAAAACCAATACAATCCACAGGAACAAACGTCATTTACCGCACATTCGGGTTCCCGTCTTCATTTTTGGTGATGTAATCCTCCACCTGAAAGTAAACATGGACACTGAGGCAGTTTTCTATCAGTAACATACTTTAGCATTGTATTCTTAGCTTATCTGCGGTATTCTTTCAGTTTTCAGACATTTGGACATGAACTACACTCAGTTATTTTTCATAAATTGCCAACAAAAGAAAAGCTAACTACATAAAGTCTCCTGACTACTGTTAATATACATACCAGTTATTAACTTTACCTTGCACGAGAAATGTTTAGCTTATTTTAACCTTAACAATTAAAGCCATTATCAAAAAAAAAGTCATAAGTGTACCTACAAGTTTGCACTCAATACCAGGAGCTTTCTCGTGTACGATGAGACTGTAAGCTTTTCGTTCTTCAAATTCATGACTGCAAGAATACGACGTTTCCTTAAACATGACGTCAAATCTCAGTTCCTTGTTGGGGGCCCCCAGTGGGAGAAGCTCGTATGCCGAGGGGTCCTGAGAGACAGAGAGAGAGAGCAGAACGTTAGTGGTCACAATATGAACATAAAACCACAAGTTTTAAAATAAAACTAAAAACAAAATACCATTAATGACCCGAAGCAGAACAACAGTAAAGAGTTTTCCAACAGCAAATTAAATCTTGGTATAAAATTGTTGAAATATGTTATTTAATCGTTTTCATGGCATCTCTGTGTAGCACTGAGGCTAGTTTACTGGTATAAAAGAATAAATAAAACAAAGAAAAATTAGGTTGGAACAAATACAACAAAAACTAAGAATAAATGTTCTTGGTTTTACAAAAAAAACAAAAAGACAACTAAAACAATTAAATGGCTTTCCAGGCGTTTTTCAAGTTACCTGAAGTTTTTTGATGGGGTCTTGAAACAGGTTGCCGCCGGCGACCTTCACGCTGACGTCTCCGTCTGCCAGGTTGAAGACCTGCAGCAGACTCTGGTCGGCAGGTGCTGGTTCCACCACCGTTTTCTGCAGACACAATCACACTGGTCAACAGACAGAACGCCGCTTCATCAACACCTTACCGATTCATCGTCGTTAAAAGGCAAAACACATTTACTGATAGGAGGCATCAGCGTTACCTCCGATAAACATAAAAGGCTTTAAGAGTAAAATCTTGCGGTAACGGCGTGATTCGCGCTCAGACGTACCACAACATTGATCTCCACCAGGGTGGCTGCTCCAAAGGCAAGAGCTGCAAAGATCATCCCTGTGGCCATTTTCCTCAGAGGCCTGAAGGCAGAGTGACAATGTCATGTACTATGTTGGAATTGGAGGCATCAAAAAACAAGAAGTAATTATTTTAACTCAGTTTAGTTGGCATCTCTTTGATGATCGTGAAGACCAGTGTTGCATCGTTTTTCTGCAGAAACATTTTTCTAATATTTGTCGATATTTCCTTTTTGATCCAAGACGAGTCGGTGACTTTTTTATTCAGATTTCTGACAAAAGAATCAAACCTTTCCCCTTTTTTCCTTACTCAAACTTTTGATTTCGACGATGGTTTTCGACCGTCTTAAAGATTGTGCCCATCATTCAGGTGTTTCCGAACCACTGATCTTCCTCCTCAGGTCTTTATTGTGAGGATTGTTCGTTTAATCAGCAGCTGATGTTAAATCGCTCCTCATCGTTTATTTATTCATTTTGTAACAGTCTTGATGTTACCCTGTCACAATTTTTACACACGTCAAAACATTGAAAGGATAGACTTGTACCACAGATGACTTAATTTGCCATTATTTTGTTTTTTTTTTATCCAATAAGATCATATTGTAAACAATTTTATCTCTATATTTTTATAGTGCAATTACTTGTCCAGGTTAATCAGCTGCACCTGCATTTGGTAGCTTTTCTTATGTCTCTTTCCTAAAAGTGGTTTATGATTTTAATTCATCTGTTTGACCATTTCTCCACTTTTTCAGTGAAAATGTAGCTCAAACTTTTCAAAGTTTGCCTTGACATTTTATTCCATTGTGAAACCATCACAGAAAAAAACCAAAAACATTTTATGTCCAAAAATTAATCATTGGCTGATGATGCGTTTGTGAACATCTTAATGAAGGAAACGTGACATATAATACATGTAGCTCATGAGTTTTTATTACGGTGAATAATAATAAATTGGTCAAATGTATTGCCACATTAGTTTAACAGCAATAATTTTAAGTAGTTGTAGAGTTTTATGCATTATATACTATTAATCATTATGTTTCCTTCAATGCCTGAAGTGATGGATGCAGATTTGCATTTTCTTTAAATTCGTCCTTTACTTTGGTGTCAAAGTAATATTGTTTGAGTACTGTGCGTCATTTCTTTCTTTGATTTTATTCACGCTCCGTATTTGAGTCGATAGCTCAAATGTGGAGAGGCCAAAGCGTCCAGAACAACAGCGGTTTACTCACGTGATTTTGATTCTGCAGAGGCCGACGAGCGGATAAATGATGAGGTCAAAGATGGGCACGAAGACGAGAATCAGCAGCGCGTTCAGCAACTGGGCAGCGGACATGAGGAAAAGCAGCCTTTTAATGGCCCAATAAAACTTCAACAGAACTCATAAACGCTTCATTGTTAAAATATAATGAGCTTAAAGAGAAGATGGCAGCGATAAGCGCTCATAAAAGTGTTGACATAACAGTGACGGCGGCTTTTAACACCGGCGGTCTTCATGCGGTGGACGCAGAATTGAAAACTTAGAAGAAAAAAAACATTTAATTGAAAATGCAAATACTGACACTGTTTGAAATGTAAAAATGAAAATGTGAGGATTTTTTGGGGGGAAAAGAGAAGCAAAACGAGATAAATACATTTTTTATGGCATCTTGTTCTACCTCGTCAAAACAACATTTACAGTTTTGGGGGTTTAATGTGACAGATTTCTGCTGTACATTTACAGACAGGTCAACCTTTAAACACGGCCATTGAAAGCCACATGACATCAAACTCACAGGTGGCAACAAAAGAAAATATGTTTGTGTCTTATGAATGTGAACTCAAATGACCTCAGCTGCATGAAGGAGGGACAGACACAAAGATGCATAGAACAAACAAAGAGGGCGCTATTGTCACCAAAGCACAGCAGTCAGTAAGAAATAAAGAAAACTAAACTAAAAGCATACACTTGACAAACGTTATACGAAAATCATACAAATCAACCTATTTTACCTTTGGGAAATGTTACTTTCCCATTCGTTTTGGTTGTTTTTAGGTCAATATGAGCTCAACCAACCACTGGATTGGTTGAGCTGATCAAGTGCGAATGCAGATACAGAGAGTGTTCCTAGAAATGAAAACCTGGAGCCAGGAAACGACCCCACTAGTAGCTTATTTCTGCCGACTTTGGCCCTACAGCTGCAAAAACACACGCCTCATGAACATCCGCTGACGGTTTTGGCCGTTTCTTGTCACAGTTTTTGCTTCAGTGGCTCCTAACAAAATCAGCTTCAAAAAAGCAGCAATCAATTGAACACGAAATGGAACGAGACACGTTTTTCTTTAAAGATCAGTAAATCAGAATTAGTGAAAAAAATCTAATAAAACACAGTTAATAAAAACAAGTCTGCTGTAATCGCCATGGTGATAAGGTTTTTTTTTCCTCTAAAATTTCACCTCAGCAGGCCTGAGGCATATTTTCGTAATTATTTCCAGCTCTCTCTCATTATATTTGGCATTTTGAATGCTTTGATTTTTTATTTTGTTATTTATGAATATAAAAATAAGGAGTTTTGGGTAGCTTCTGCTTATTTTTGTCCCAGTGAAGGTGACATTTTAAACATGCATTCCATGCCTTAAAGCGCAAATAGTTGATTGCCAAAGATAAAATAAAATACAAACAAAAAAAAAGTTTATTGTTAAAAAAACAAAAAAAACTTTAAAAATGGGTGTTGAGATAAATAGTGTAATCTAACAATTTGTTAATAAACATTTTTTTAAGTAATTTGTACCATAAAACTGGACATTTTAAACATTTTGTCTTAAAAGGAGAGGACAAAACTTCCAAACAAACTTCCTCTATATTTGCATCTGCTTCTCAAAATATAATAACTGCCTATAATCTATATAGCTATATAACTCTATATAGGGAGTTATTATATAGATCATCTGCAAGTCTTTTCTTATACATTTTTCCTCCTAGTTTTCAAGCAGTTATTGTTCAAAACAGGAAAAGGAGCATAAACAGAGTGAAGAAGTATGAAAGAAATGCAGTCTAATGTAGGATGATTTTCAACAAAGAATGAAATGAAGATAAAATATTGCAGAACTCAAGTAAAATGGGAAATTGTTTTATTTTTCCCCCCCCAAATGAAAAGTAAACTTTGAAGCCCATAATTTCCACTCATGAACATTAAAATCACGTCACTTTACGAAGGTTTCATGAGAATGCATCGCACTCTGTCTGGACATCCTGTAATAGTTTGTTCTTTATTCACAGCATATAGGAAACCGATGGCAGAATGAGCTGCACGTACCTGCATCTGGTCGGGCTTAATTGTGAAGGATTCTCCCTGTTGTGACACAGAAAATTAAAATTTAACTAAGTGAATCCAAAACTGGGCACTGCATGGGTTATCTAAGCCATAAACAATAAAAAGTTACTGGAATAAAACGTCAGAACGTGGAGGAAGGTCTGCTTTATGGGACGGTTTGTGCAATCGGATTCACATCAAAATCCACCCACAGATATCAAAGTGCAAATGTCAGCATTTAATGTTTTTTTTTTTTTTTTGGCACATTCAAATGATTAAAGAGACAGACTTACAAAAGCCAAGTTCATCCGCGTGGCTTGGAGAGTCCAGCGGGAACCCTGCAATAAAGAAACCAGCTCAGAGTTGCATCGGCAGAATGACCCTGAGATCACAAAAATAATAAAAATAGAGCTGAATAAATACTTCATATGCCATCGATGAAAACTGTAGTTTTTTTTATTTTTTAAAATCTTTTTCCAACTGTTTTTACACCAAAGTGAAGGAGGAGCTCATCAAAACTGAAAGTCAGGAATCGTAAATGTCGTGAAGTTTTCATTGCTCCATGTAGAGAATTAAATAAAACAAGCTTTGACCGGATACTAATATACAAATTGATACTTTGTTTCATGCTCAGGGTCAGTAAAAGTAGAGCTTCTCTCACAGAGCAGTAATGCTGACGATGAGCTAAGATGTACAAATGTTTGCATGTTTTTTTTTTAACTTTAACATGTTCAGATATTTAGGAAACTTTGACTATAATGAAAGAACTAAATTGCAGTCAATCCCAGGATATTCACCATTCAGTATTCATGAATCATTTGTACGCAGAGCATATCTGACATATTTTAAAGAAAATGCATCTTCATAAGATGAAGTTCAAACCTAGCTGACACATGATTGGCTAATGTTTGCAAAGGAGCCAATCAAGACGCACCATTCAGGGTTGTTGTTTTTTTTGGGGGGGGCTCCGATTGGCTGTTCCCCTAAAGAGTGGAAATAAGGAAGACTGTAGATGTAGCTTCTGCAGGAGAGCCAGGATGGTTACCACTGTTTGTTTTAGTGCATTTTGAGGTTTATTTGATGTTTAACTATTAAAATAGGCAGTTTGAAGCATTTTTGACATTGGTTCCTTATCCCCAGAAATACCAGGGGTTCACTGCAGTAGATCCAAAATATAAGAAAAGGTCTGACATTAATTAGCAGACAGATATACAATTCCTGAAAATTTAGGGTCAATTTTCATAGGCTAATTTCAGCAACAAAATATGTTTTGTTTTTTTTAATGCCTTCTCCATCCTATAAACTGCCTGTTCTGGTCAGTCACATTTGCACTATTCTTACATTGCATTGGGGGGACCACACTCAATCATTTCAAGGGCCTCAAATGGCCCCTGTGCCACACTTTGGACACCCATGTTTTGGGAAAATCTTCATTGGATTCAAACAATCAGCCGTATTTCTAGTTGGACATTTTAGTTATACTCTGTCCAAGCAGCACTTACGGTCAAAAAATTAATGATTAAGCTTCTACGCAGTAAGCTTTACTCTTTACAGCTACTATTCAATGCTCATGATGTTTTGTACTGGATGTTTCCTTAACTGTGGATTGCAATATTCCTACTGGCTGTTCTCTGTTCAAGAGGTTGAAGAGAAAATAATTCAATTGTTTAAAAAATAATTTAAAAAGTGAAAGCAGAAAACTCTTGAACTTCAGTATTTCTTATGGCAATGCATGTTTTGTCCTATTACATAATTTACAATCGGTCAATTACACAAGCTGCTAAATGGTCAGGGCTTTAATGTCGTTGCTAAGCGGGATGAATGTGAGCCTGTACCTGCTGGTCAAACAGAGCCCAGAACATCGGCAGGGGGATGTAGAGCACCAGAACCCGCAGAACCATCTTGATCTCCTGAATCAGTCGCTTCTGTTAAACAGAGGAGCAGAAACGCGGATGGATTCGTGAAGGTTTAAGCGAGTTTACATCGTGAAGAAGCTGCGATGGCGTTTTGCGGGTCGTTACCGGGTATTTGTCTTCGGCCCAGTCCAGCCAGTGCTTCCTCTTGAGGCCATCTTTTGAGCTGTTCCAGCGGTTTTTGATGGCAAACTGACCGGAGGAAGAAATAAGAATTAAAGAAACAAATCCTACTTCAATGTGCACTGAGCTAATCCCACGCACACTCATGTCTAACCCTAAGCCTGACAGGAGTGGGAGATGAAGTGACTCACGCCGATACATTTGCAGACTTCCCCCAGGACGTTTCCCTGAGGCGGCGTCTTCTTGTACATGCCGCTGCCAAATATGAACACAGCTGTGGAGGACCAGATGGAGAACTAGCATCAGCTCAAACCGATTTATTTTCCAAACACGAGAGGAAACAGAAGTCTTTCCAAAAGTCTGTCCTCTATTAAAATATTTCACAAAGCATACTGCTCATTTTGACTATTTTCTTTGGTTCTCTCTACTTTTAGTCATCCTGAGTTTGTTTGATTTTTTAAAATGTCATCTCTTAGGTCCTAAAGTGTTTTTTTTTTTTACCTGCATTGCTTTATCTAACTTTTTTTTAAACCGTTTTCACTTTTTCCAGGGGTTCTTAGCGTTTCTTTCTTTTTTTTAAAGTACCATCTTGAAGATTTTTTTTGTCGCACACAGTTGCTCTTCAGTAAACCGATATTAGGATTTTATTTCTTGTGGCTTATTACATTTTTGCAAAACGCCTTTAAAAATGTCTTAAACTCAAGTTTTTCTCTTTGAAAATGTCTGCCGTTTACTGAAATAAACCGCATATTCACAAAATACGGTTCCCATCCTGACCGTCTTTCTTTAAGTAACACATAGTTGATCTTCAGTTAAACATTCTTGGAAAGAACGTTTTTATTTTTTCCTCGCTCAAAACAACAACACAAATTAAACCTCGAATGCTAAAGCTCCTTTCAGCCTAAACTCGACATCCATCTGTACGTCATTGGTGTCACAGTTTGCAGGAGATCTGGCATGAATCCCGCACGGATCAGGGCTGACGGGGAAAGGACGGGCAGAGAAAACTGGCCGTCACAACGGATGAGATCGGGCCTTGATCAGGGTGAAGCCCGGCTTGTGAAAACAGCCTCAGCATGCACATTGCAGCCTGTAATGATGCCCACATCCTGCAACGGCATCGAGGTCCCCGTAGATTATAAACGTTTAGATTTTTCTACTGCAGTTTGGTATTTTAATACTTGCTAAAACCTGTAGCAATTATGACAAATATGTTTTATACCAAATATGATTTCGGCTCCACATTCACACACACACACAAAAAAAAAAGGCTCAGTAAAACCAAACAAAAATAAATAAATCGAACATTTCTATCCATCTGTAACGACTTTGTGTAAAAACAAATATTAATTTGGTCTCTTATCGTCTTTGAATACCATACACCAGATTCCATCACATTTTTCTCAGGCTGTTCTGTAAATATTTGAATTCCCTGCTGCTTCTTAAATACCTGGGGCGAAGAGGAGCCGATAAAATCCTTACCCAGAGCCACGACCATCAACGCTGCAGGAACGCCAAAGGCCAGGGCGTAGCAGTCGTCACCGAAACACTTCACATCACCTGAGGGGGGCAGACGGCGTTTAGCGACGCCAGGGATGCGCGGCGCATGCTGAACGTTACAACGGCGAACGCTCACCTCTGAGGATGGGCGTTATCAGCGTCGACAAAACGCTCCCGGCGTTGATCGACATGTAGAAAATTGAGAAGAATTTCTGTCTTTCCTTTATCTGCAGGTAAAGAGAAAAAAAGAGTTAAAAAAGTTAAAATGTGACTGTGCACTTGGATCTTTAATATTTTATGGAACGCTTCACTTGTTTTTAGTATTTTCTAAACAATAATAATGGTTTTCAAATCAAAAGAGCATTGTGAGAAAATAAAATAAAATATTTTACTCTGGAGCAGGTAGATTTTCTGACATTTTTGCACATTAATCCTGACTAAACTGCCTTTAACAATAAATAAATAAAATAAGTAAAAACTACCTACCATGGTACCAATTTACCCCAGAAAAGCACCTAATAGCTTTTCCCCCTTAAAGTGAAGTCGTGTTAAATGCAATATAATCAAACAATCAAGCGTAGACTAAAAGAGATGCTAGTGGTTCAGCGATTTCAGATATCGATATCTGAAATCAGTCCAATATCAGCTAAAAATTTAATATCGGCTCGCATCAGCCTGCATCTAAAATCTCCTGTATGAGCATTACAATTAAATCAGTCTACTAGCATTTACTTTGCGGCACCATTTAATAATGACTGTGTCAATTGTTGTTGTTGACTATTGTTTTCTGTTTGAGCAAACCACCGAAATATGTAGCAAAAGTTTGTACGATTCATGGTGCCATCATATTGGGTCAATACTGGTATCGGCCGAGACTCAGAGCTGCGATATGGTTATCGTATCGCAAGTGAAAAAGTTGTATTGTGACACCATAACTATTGGCACAACTTACCAAAGCAGGAGTTTGCAGAAATAACTCAGTGAGGCAAACTTTTATGTTTACACACACACACGCACACAAGCCAAAACCTATTCAAAACACACAGCTTTTCAAGCAATGGCTCATGGGAGTTTTTCCGCCTGTGCTGCATTTCCAACTTTGGTTTGTGTATAAACCGACACAATGAAATGTCGTCATTTTGTCACTCATCTATCATGCCCGTGTCTATTGGGGTGCATTCAGGGCGCAGAGCCAGCGAGGAAAATGCAAACAAACTGTATCCAGAGCAAGAAAGCTCTGCCTGAAGGAACACCTTCATGTAAAGTTCAGCTTAAAAAGAAGAGTGAGAAATGTTGATCAGATTCACTAAACCAAAAACACTTTTTACAATTACCAGCCCAAAGTGATAAGTGTGTGATAAAGATGTTTACACACATTGGATTTACTTGAATGCGTCAACTCATCATGATAAAGGACTAATTTAATCTCATTTTCTCAACCTATCAATTCTTTTTATGATTTAATTCTCACGCTGTGTCCTTCTTAGATAATGTAGGAATCATATCTGATATTTGTATCATCTCTTCAATATAAGGAAAAGATAGCAAGCAGCAGAAGGTCTCACTTCAAAAGTGCTAAATTCCCAATATCTCAAGTGATACCAATACATTCAGTTGAAGTAAACTTTCAACTGAATTAATATTCAGCTGATACAGACAAAGTAAGTGCTTATTATATATTTGTCAGGTGTCAGGCTGCCCCCACGGCCATGCTGCCCTTGGCAAAGAGCCACACCATAAACCCTCGCTGATTAGACGCTTACGTGTTCTTCATCGAACTGATCTCCTCCAAACGCTGCTACACACGGTTTGATTCCTCCGGTGCCCAACGCGATGAGGATCAGGCCAAACATGGACAAACCGCTGGAGCACAAAAAAAATGAAAATCAGACACACTGAGAACGACCGTCACCAGCATACTGGACAAAATTAAGACAGAGTTTAATGGCTCTAAACTCTAAAACAACGCTGGAAAGCATTTCTTGTTATTTTTTTAATGTGCAGTTCTTTCTCCATTTTAGTTAATGACTTTCTTTTGCTCATTTTGATAAAATCAGGTCTGTGCGAGTGCAAAAAAGGTCCAGGATCTGTGACTTACATGTGCACGTCAGTGTTTCCCACAGTGGGAATGGCTCCCACAGACTTGACCACATGGCCGATCACGTAAACGATGGACAGGTAGATGATGGTCCTGTTGGGAGTAAACAGTCATTGTGTGCACGCGGCGCTGAGCTCCTCTAATCTCTTTGTTTGGCTGTGTGTGGTCAGAGCGGGTCACGCCCTCCCTCGCCACACGCGGATTACTAGGCCTTGTGTCGGCTGGCGATGACCCCGGGGTCAGAGGCCAGGCGACGGGCGAACTCACTTGAATTTTCCGAGCCAGGAGTCGGCGATGACGGCTCCCAGGATGGGAGTGAAGTAGCAGAGGCCGCTGAAGGCATGGTAGATGGCGGTGGAGAGGTCCTTGTCCCACTTCAGGTAGCTGACGAAGTACAGCGTCAGCACCGCTGCGATCAGAGCACACAGGCATTAGCTGGGACCGTGTTAAAAAAAAAGGCCAGGTGGCGAGACGAATGGTTTCAAAGCTTTTTCCCCACATGTACGGTGACATTTAGCTTGTACAATTCAGCTGGAAAACTAATGTGTTGGACAAAGAAAAACAAACAAAAAAAACCTTTTGTATTGAGTTCAGCTTCCTGTCTCCTTCACTAGTTGTCTGTCAACACTGCAAAAACCCAAAATCTGACCAAGTATTTTTGGTCTATATAGTTTTTAGGGCAAGACAAAACTAAATTATAAGTAACTTAAAATATAGTAGCTTGTTATAAGTCAATAATTCTCTAATATTGACCAAAAGGTGCCTGTTCCATTGGCAGATTATTTCACTTATAACATTTGGAAAAATATCTTGTTACAAGTGAAAATAATCTGCCAAATGAGCAGGTACGTTTTCTGCAATTTTAAGGAACTAATGACTAAGGACTTGCTGAAAAGTTACTTGTAAGTTGGTACACTTGAAATAAGATTAAAAAAAAAGATATCTAAAAATAAAATTGTGAAAAAGTGCAATGTTCTTTGTGATTCCTTTCAGAAAGTGAAACTGATAGATTCCTTACACAGAGAGAAACATTTATTTTGATGATTGTAACTTACTGATAATGAAAACCGAAAATTCAGCATCTCAAAGTCAGAATCTTATATAGAATCAGTAAATAAATATTTGAAACTGAAATATTAAGTTTTTAAAAAGTACTTTCCATTTCTGCACACCCAGTGCGTGTTCTGTCTTGTTAAAGAGATTTCCTCTCTTTTACAAGGTTGCTGCAAACTTAAAGACTCAATAACTGAGCTCAATTTGATGGGTTTCCTTAGTTTAAAGACAAAACCTTTTACCACTTAGCATAATCAACTGACCCGAAATGTATATAATTAAATTTTTCTGCGTGATTGTTTGGTATTGAGAAACTTCTATATAAAGTGAGTCAGTTGTGCCGAAGTGCCAGGAAACTGTTGATCTGAGCTGAAAACACAATCTGAATGAAAGTCGTTACGGAGGTCTGAAAGTCAAACATGATTTGTCTTCATTTTTTCAAACTTAACTCAGACTAACTGCAGTGTCGAAAGCAGGTAAAATATACAGTTTAATGCACTTTTAAAAAAAAGAAAAACAAGAATAACAACGACCTCCAGCATTCATCACCATGAGAAATCTGGAACTCTAGAGGAAAACGTTTCACAGTAATTTGTGGTTCTATAATTGTCCCATTTGACAGTGAGAAAAAAAATGATGTTTTGAAACATTTTACAACAGACTGAAAAAAAAACATGTGCCAGTGATAAACTCAGGGGCCAACTTTGGGCTTGGATTTTATATAATTCAGAAAGAAAACTCAGGGGAAAAAACCCCCAAAAACTAAAAGCTTCTTTTCTCTCGCTGATTTCTTAGAGTGAACGCCGCCCGCTTTCTAAACGGCGATTTTAAGCTAAAAACATCTTATGGAGACTTTTACATGAGAAATGTAAACACTGTTGAGCAGGAAACTGGTTTTGTGCAAGTTTGTACTGTGACAAACATGCGGTCATTGAAGGAGAGAGCAACCAGGAGAATCCACAGAAAGCATCCCTTACCTTTCATGCCATAGTAGGAGAAACGTTCACAGAACTCGTTCACCACTATGAAGCAGATGCTGGTTGGGTAGTTGGTTCCACATAGCTTCTAAAAAGACCAACAACAACATGCATTCAGAATAAATTAAGTCCACACTTTTACACCACGACAAAGAAACCTAATAAATGACAGTAAATCCGCTCTGACGTTATCTTCCAGCCTTATCTTCCAGCCTTATCTTCCAGCCTTATCTTCCAGCCTTATCTTCCAGCCTTATCTTCCAGCCTTTTGCCAATTCCAAACAAACGCGGATCCGATCAATAAAGTCTCCATTTCCTGCTTCTGCCGTGACGGGAGAGGAATGTTGTCGACGTTGCTCTGTTTGTCGTGACATTCCAGGTTAATTATTATGCACAAATAGTGGTTTGATGAAAGTTTAACAGCTGTGAGACCTCTGATGGGATCAGATGCTGTGCAAGAGTGGAAAATATATGTTTAGCAACACCAGTTTCTACCATAAAATATCACACTGAATTGCATTTGCATTCCTTCTGTTTAACTCACTTTACCATTGGTTACAGTGGCAACAGTATGAGGAAATGCACTGAAAAAACACTTTCACAAGTGGAGCCTTTCCACGTAGAAAATAAGCATACACAATGTTGAATTGCCTTCGTAGGTTTTGTACGGAACAACTCTAGGGGAAAAAAACGGAACCCATTTGTATACCAACTCTTTGCTATACAAATGGACTTCGAGCTACTTCGATTCTGTGCCTCTCCACTCTTCCTCCAGACTCTGGGATCTTGATTCCCAAATCAAAAACGGAAAATGTATTTTCATCTGCTGAGGACTTTTGAGCCGTTGATCACCTTAGCCAAGGTAAGACTCTTCTGGTGTTTGTGGTTCAGTGACACAAGGAAGTCGACAGTTGTAGCTCGTGTCCTGGATGCGTCTGTTTGAGTTGTGGCTCATGAAACACCAACGCTACAGTTTTCTGGTTGATTTGGTGAAACCACGTTGGGTCACCATGGGCCCAGGTTACCCATTCAGTACGAGAAGAATCAACGAGACCCGTAAGAATCAATGAGGCACGTCTTATAGCTGACAACGTCATTTAATTCCTAGTTTAGTTTGTATGCTTAGTCTGTTTGTAAAGTAATTTGTAATTAAGTAGATGAATATACAACCTGTGTTTATGAGGCGTAATATTAAAGAGGACCGTGTAAACAGAAACATTAATACTGATTAGTAAATTAGGTCATTTATTAGGCTGCAATAATCTAATTCAAATGTGTCAGAGATTTGCGACGTTTGTCTAACTATTCTTCCTCCGAATTAAAAATTACAGATAATATCACGGTGTTGAATTGTCAGCTTTTTGGTTCAGCAGTTTTTCTTATTTCCACATTATAAACACCAACTCAGGTCAGTAAGTTGTAAAGTACTTTAAATGTCATTCTGGGTTCTTATGTGACCTTCTGCATAAGTGTGTAGGTGAATTCTTGGAGGAATTTTGGTCCATTTTGGTCCAAAATTGAATTCAGCAAAACAGAACTAAATTTGTTTAATGCTTGATTTAAAAAGCAGGTAATTGTAAATGACAGTGCTTGTTTCGATTTTAAATTAAACCATTAGAAAATAGCATCTACTCAGGCTATGTTTGTCTTGTACAAAACATTTTAAAGGGGCAGCATTGTGCGTTTTTCAGGCACACATAGCGCCAATCAAGATGCGTTTAAGAGCTGACCCCAATGCAGAAGGCGTAAAAAAAAATAGAACAAGCGTAATGTTATGTAGATTATTATTTTATAACAAAAAAAGTAGCCAACTTACAAAAAAAGGAGCTAAAAGTAGCACTAAATAATCCAAGGAGATAGCAGGAAACCAGGAACGTTTAAGTTTAAACCGCATTCAAGTCGCACGGTTCTGTGCCCATCATATTCATTTATACAACATGATAAAATGTTGACCACAAGCTAATTCTGTAAATGACGCAGGACTGCCAGAAAATGTCTCCAGCTGTGATATGACACCAGATATACTATTTTAGTCTTTCTTGAAAAGAACATGAAGTATGAAGAAATATGTGCTACACTGACAACAGGGGAAATGGATGCAGGTTTTCATCTGAAGTGTCAAATATCGAACCGGCTGGGCAATAGTTGAAGTTTAAAGAGAAAGGGTGAGGCCCTATTCTGTTTGTTTTACAAAAACAAAATGTCAACAACAAAAAAAAGAAACTTCTACAGAGTTTCTAACCACTACTACTGTTACGCAGCAGCAACACCTCCGTACTCGCAGAGGCACCATCCGCCTTAAGCACAATGTGGATGAATGATAGAGTCAGTATTTGTTAAAATGTATCTATATGGTTAACACCATCACATGCATCAAGTGTTGCTTGCTCGTCAGGGTAGGATGCAGTGCAGGTGATCAAAAGACAGCAGTTTGATCCAAACTCATTCTCACAGGTCTTCATTTTATGCATGACCATTTTTATTAGGTGTAAAATTAAAAAAAAAACTTGCTCAAGATACTTCGATTCTGCAACTCTTTCAATAATACACACCCTGCTGTAGTTATCCAGTGTGCTTAAGAACAGTTTTGAAATGGTTTATCGGTTTATACGCGCTTTAAACCTATAAATGCTCACTGTAAAGCAATAGGAAACTTGTCCACACAAGTTTGGGGACCAGCCAAACTTGTTTACTCGCTCCCCTACCCTTCTAATAATTCACAGACAATTTAAACTAAACTTAATTTAATCTTTAAAAAAAACTGCCATGTGACATTGAAGCCTCACAGATGTAGCGAGTAATTCTCTTATCTCATAAAAAAAAATGCGGACAGAACAGACTGTGAGGATTTCTGCACTCGCAGTCTGTGCGAGCAGAGAGGACATCCTCAGCTCATCTGGCGTTGATAAGCGTCATTTTACTAACGCAAAGTGAAGAGATGTGCCGCTGCGACGTGCTTCCGTCCCGGGGAAGATAGTTGGAGGTACGCGTGGCAATCAGCTTTCACCAAAACAACTTTTTAACTGTCCGTCTGCAGAGGAGGCGGTTGCGTAATTTCACCCCGAATTAAACCGAACACCATCGGATCCCCGACTCAGAAAGCCAAATAAAATAAATAAATAAATAATCCGAAACAGGATCGAATCCAAGTCCGAAGCAGACCCAGAACTTTTCAACAAACTAGTTTAAAAAGAAAAGAAAAAAAAACATAGAAATGCGCGCTCAACAAAAGTAAATAAAACATGCAAACTGATGCGCACACTACACACATACATCGCTCGTATTTACCTTGCCCATGTTGCCTTTGTTTTCTTTTTTTTTGCCCACCCTGCGACTTTTGTTGTTTCTGTGGATCTCTGTTTACTGAAGCATCAGGCAGCTCCGACTTCACCTCCAAGTCCGTCCCCTCTCTCTCTTTCTCTCTCTCTCTCTCTCTGACTGGGCTCGGAAATAAAAAGAAGAAGAAGAAGAAAAAAAACGAGATCACGCTGCTCGTAAAAACGCCGACGACTTTAAAGTTAATCTTCCACCACTGGGGAGGAAAACTTTGGTCTTATTGCCATGTGAGACAAACTGCGCCTTCCAGTCCGATCCGATCCAATAAGCTCGCGTTCTGTCCCGACGACCATTGAGATCCAGAAAGTTGGCGTTTGAAACAAACTTTCCGTGGATCAGGAGGTCCGTTAGTGGAAGTGGAGAGGGAGGCGGGGGGCCCCAGCAGCAGCAGCCTCTCGGGCTGTACAATAGCGCCGTTGTTGTGCTCGGACGCAGACCTGGTCCTGGATCCAGGGTCAAAGTGTTCTGGCAGTGCTGTCCAGGCTGTCCGGCTGGATAATTTCAAAGGCATGGTCATTAAAATCACTATGAGCAACACGCACTCCCTCTTTGTGTGTGTGTGTGTGTGTGTGTGTGTGTGTGTGTGTGTGTGTGTGTGTGTGCGCGCGCGTGCGTGCGTGCACACTGCTGCAGCCTCTTCCATGTCTACACTGAAAAGGTTCCTAATATGTCCCAAACCTGTCCACCACTTTTCATTGTGCTTCATCTCAGCTGATTTAAATAAAGGTGTCATGACGTCATTCACATCATTTGCGTCAGGTGTGAAGAAGCGATGACGGATCTAAACCATTCAGGATGAGAAGTCATGATGTTTTTTTGTTTGTTTTTTTTACGTGCTGTCTTTTGTTGTTCCTTGGAAAGACACCACTGAGGTCACTGCACGCCTGAAAACCACTGCGGTCATTTCCTCATGTTGAGTAAGGATGACCAAAATAAAGTCCTGAGCAAACGTCACATGTTCTTATCAACACACTGTTTTTCTAATCCTGCATTTGTATTCACGTTGACACGCTCGCACAGGGCCGCAGCCAGAATGAGGAGGGCCCCGGGCTGAGGTCAGTTTTGGTGATTCAAATTTCATTATCTTGATAAATAGACCTACAGAACGTCCCATGTGAGAATGTTGGACCTGAAAATATGCACTATAACTTCAGAATGTTGACACATTTAAGGAATGTCTTACATTAATAAAAATGTGCCAGTATTAAAACACCACGCCTCATGTGCGTTTCATATACGGTTCAGTGGAAATTATGCAAAGTGATGCTGAATGTTATCACAGGCAGTTGTAGTTGTGGTACAAGTGACCTCTCCTCTCCTCTTGTCGTCCTCACCCAGCCACACCCATGTGCACCCAGCCTTGCACTAATCTGGTTTTATAATATTTGGTTTTATCGCAATTTTTTACCAAATACTTTACCTTTTGATTTCAGGGTTCACTCGTTTTAGGCAGGAGGCTGCCAACATCAAACACCTGGACTTTGCCACATTCCCCGATCCTTAACTGGTTCAGTTAATACCTTAACAAACGTATTTTTATTTACTTATGGAAAAGCGATTGGGTTAGATTTAATCAACAGAATTAACTGTTTTACTCAATAAACCAGTTATGTGAAAGCTTTTTGTTAAGATAAGGGGAAAAAAATCTTTAATTTCTTAAAAGCAAAACCACAAAATGTTAAATTAAGATTTTTTTCCCTCCCCAACAATAAGTTAACCATGCAATATTTTAAGCAAATGAATAAAGTAGGAGGTATGTGTCAATAATCTTAGTTACAAAACTTTTTTTTTTTTTCAGGTTTGTCTTATTCAAATCAAAACGTTAAGGCTCACATCCTTTTGGACATAAATGAAAAAAAAAAACTAGGGGAAAATTGATTATTTCCATCAACAAGGAAATGATTTGGGTCACAGTTACTGATAATACACTGTCTGTATTTAACTAAGAATGATAAATAAATTAAAAGCTGATTGGAAGTCACCAAAATTTGCTTTTGAGTAAAAGTCACTAGAAAAATGTGATCCTATTTACTACGAAATTAAAAAGAAATGAACGTCGTTTCGATCACGTCATCAGTGAAAGATGTATACTTCGTAGGCCTTCTGCGATCATTTGGTCACTAATCATTTTCTTTGTCTTGCAGGTAAATACTTGTAAAAAAAAACAAAAACCCAAATATTCTAACAGTTTATAAAATGTATAATTACATTACAAAAAAAAAGTAATTACAAAAAAAATCTCAGTGACAGGGCCTATAAATAGAAATATATATCATTATATTTAGATAATGTATATTCACTTTATACTTCATATAAGAATTATTAACCACTTACACAGTGTATAATTTCATTGTATAATCTGTTAATGACTTATTTTAACTGAAATGCGTCACTTTTTACGACAAAAAAATGAAAGCCCACATTCAAATACTGTAGGCAATAAGGACTGTGCTTCGCCTGCACATGATTGGCTCAGCTGGTCATTGATCAGGGTGAAAGTAGTTTATTTGCTTCTTTCTGTGCTTTGGAGTTTCTGTGCTGATGAATTTTTTTGTGAAGCGATAAAAGCTGTGTAGCTCTTGAATTGCTACAAAATAAAGCTGTATTTCCTTCAGCCCACTGGCTGCAATGTTGACACCTTGAGATGCCATGAGACCTAAATTTTGAACATCATGGCATGGAGTCCATCCCAGCTTTCCATGTCTGGCGTCTCCTCACCCTGACTCTCATACTGAGGAACCACAGAGCTCTATTAAGTTAAAGTTGTACCTAACTTTTCAAAGTTTGCAATTTCATAATAATTTTGCCCTAATTAAGAATAAAGTCTCCATCTGCTTCAATCACATCTGCTGCGGAGACAAATATTTTGTAGCCTTCCACTGACTGATACTTTTATACAGTGAAATCCCTAAAATATCTGGAGGAAAATGTCCTTCAGACAGCAGAGTTTAGCTGAAGGTTGATCAGATTCGCTCTGACGACACATGAGTTCTCAAGAAGACATTTTGTTCTCTGCCTTGAACAGATTCTCCTGAGATGCAGTGGGTGAACTCATCAAGAACATCGTTGATTGTTAAATTCAGCTTGTTGCGCTAAACCAACAGATTTTTTCTTTGGTTTCCTCCCGCAGTCCAAAGGTTAAGCTGTAATTTAAAGTTGATGGCAGCATGTAACGTCGCTGGTCCCTGTCTGTGAGTCCAAAGTGTATGTCCCTCTTCTTCTCGCTCAGTGTGAGCCGAGAACACAGCGTGACCTGCAATAGATATTCAAGCTTTAATTTTGCATTTGGTGGTAAATTAAAGAAAAGCTTCATGAAGAGCAAGAAACACAGCAGACAGGTCGGAGCCCCAGGTTGTCCAGTTTTTTTTTCCCAGCACCCCCTTAAATACTCACAGGAATGTAAACGTTACTAAAAACATTCACCATTTCTTTTTGTTTTTGTTTTTTTTTTCCACCCTTGATGATCTTTCAATGCCTGAGAAATCAAGACCTGCTTTTTCAGTGTAAGCATGTGGCAACTGCCTGTGAATCCAGTAAATCCTTTGGTAGTCGACACATCCGGATGTGAGCAAAAACCTTTTTTTTTTTTTTGACTGTTATTCACGGAGCACCCAGATTACTAAACTGATAAAACGATGCAGTACCAAGTACATCCACAAGGGAGCACCAGTGGTCAACAAGTAAACTGAACACACACACAGTAAAGCTACAAAATAAAAGAAACCGCTGAATGCTGAAGGCTTTTAAGGCGCATACTTCCCTTGGCATAAAACGTCAAAATAAAAGATGAAGATAAATCTACATGTACGCTGAATTTAACACATTTGAAGCAGATATCACCTTTAAACAGATATATATTGAACAGTCATGTACAATAACTTAGAAAAAGCTCATTTGTCACATTAAAGATACCTTTAGAAAATTGGCAACCGTTACTCAAGTATTAAACATGCTTTTCATTAAGGCTACATTTGGGCTTTTTTCCCATCTGATGCAATATTCTGAAGTTGAAAATCATCATAAACAGACATAACAACTTTAAAACATCCATCTGTGTGTAATTAATCTACACGATGTGTTTCACTCAGTGATAAAGTTCCTGGAATAACTGGACTTTTCAATGATATTCTAATTTACTAGTCATGTATTTCTTCATTTACATACAACAGTGGCAGAAACTCCATTATTGCAATATTTACTACATTTAGTTGTCATTCGCTAACTCTTTAATAAGTAAAATGGATAACTTTATGGAATCCTCACCCATTTTCTACTATTTAAAGTCAAAGTAAGGAGAGAGCAGGAAGTTACCAAACTTTTCTTATTCAAATTGATCTTAAGCTGAAAAAAGAAAACAACCGATAGGAAGAAAATATTATTTTTTATTCCGTGAACTAAATCTTACAGTCAAAAATATTGCAGATTTGTACTAATTCACTTCTACAAACAGTTCAAAGAAATGCAACATTAAGAAAAATGACAATCTTTTGATATTAGATTAAATGCAACTTGTTTTATACGCATCAAAATTGTCGTTTTGTGAAGATGAAAAGCAAACAGGTTAACAAGATGGTGGTTTTAATGAAAAAATAATAAATACACAACTACATACCCATTTCCCCCCTTTTTTTCTAGATTACTCAGCCCCTCTTTTACTCTGATACCTCCAAATACAATTCAGTGCAACTAACTGTCTTCAGAATTAGTGTCTGAGAATCTGCAGCGACACCAAGTGTAATTTAGACGTTTGTGGGAAAACATGAATGAACAGACAGCATCATGACGACCAAGGAGACATTGGCAGGGACGAAGCAAAGCATGCCCACACTGAAACAAGGTGGTGGCAGCATCATGCTGTGAGGATTCTTTTCATAGATAAGGAAGTAGGAGACCAGGATGGAGCTAAATACAGAGCAACAAAAAAAAAAAAAATTAGAGACTTTGGCACAACTGCAAATTTATCAATTCACACCAGCCTCTTAAAACTGACTGTTCAGCAAGCAGAGCGTTGATAACTGAACTTTATGGTTTTCATGCTAAACACTGTCTGCACACGTCACTTTAAAGATACCGTCTCTTATACTGAAACATGGCAGCAGCAGTTTTATTCTGTTGGGATGCGTTTCCGCAATGTGTTCCTTTCACTTCACAATAATGCACTTCTTTTTGTAGCTACATCCCATAAAACAAAATAAAAACGTACATGGTTGCAATGTGATAACCTCACTGGGTATTGATATTCACTGTAAAATAGTTGAAGGGAGCAGGTTCAGAACAAGTTCAATGCTTGAATTAAAGAATAAATCGTCTGTCCCTGTAAATTGCTGTGAGATGAGGCAGTGAAAACAACGCGCCTGTTTCTACTACAAACTGCTCCAAGTGGAAAAATGGTCAGAGCTTTCCTGCTGTTGGAAAACATTTGGACTAGAGTGATGATTTAAAATAAAAGAGGAACCAGCAACTCGTTGCGCTAAACGTTAGCATCTCCAAAGCGGTTGATTGATTAGCTGTGTTTCCTTTACTCTACAGCCTGTGCTGCACGCCTCAGTGAAGCCTCACTCCTGTGAACTCTGCAGAAACAAAAGCTTGGTGACACGATGGGAGCTCGGTTTGAATACCAAACGGCTCAGTGAGGAAAAGAAAACTCTCAGGCTGTCGCTCTCTCCTCGGCCGGCGCTGCTCTTCTGTCTAGAAACTGAAGGTTGATTGGTGTCGCCGGGCAGAGCAGAGTTCTGGTGATGGGCTTCACCGTCTTTCCAGCGGGATCGGGCCTGACCTCGTAGTGCTTTATCACCTGCAGCAAGAAGCAAGCAGAGGATTATGTTCACGAGTTCATCAGCTGCGGGCGCGTTTCATCTTGGTGATTGTTGGTCGTCGTTTCCTCTCTGATTCTCTTACCCTGGACAAGACGAGGTACATCTCGAGCTCGGCCACCCTCCGTCCTAAACAGGCCCGTATCCCGAAGCCGAACGGCACCGACCCGAACGGGTGCTGCTTGACCTTGTCGTCCCTGTCTCTGAGCCAGCGCTGCGGCTGGAAGGTCTGGGGGTCGGGGAAGATGCTCTCATCGTACGACACGGCGTAGTGGCACAGGTGGAACAGAGTCTGTGAGGGACAGGAAGTAGTTAGGTACAACTAAACTGGCTTCAGCTGTATCTTTGATGTTAGGTGTTACTTACTTAATGTTATTTGTATTTGCGTCTAGTTTAATTCACCTCATTTGATATTGAAAGACTGTTAAATAGTGCTATTATTACTATGAAATATCAGAGAACCAAAGGGGAATCTGAAGGCGTGTTTGCTGACGGAGAGGCTGGAGGCTGGGACCGTCTCACCTTTTTTGGAAAGAGATAATCCCCGACTACGATCTCATTTTCAGCCGTGACACGGGCATTTCCTGGTACCACCGGATACAGCCTGGAGAACAGAGGATGCATTGAGGACTCAACACAAACAGGATGTTTCCAAAAATAATGTAATCAAATAAAACACACTTTTGTTCAAAAATAATCAACACACCCAGATGTAAAATTGTATCACTGGTGACCATTTGGAAAGTGGTTCAAACCATGTGTACTAAAATACTATTTTAGTGTATTTACACTAAAATATAGAGTTGCTATTCGCTTTTTCTTCTGTGACAATCTCTCTCAGTTTATCAGTTAAGTTTTCTTCATGTTCAATCAATCAATCAATCAATCAATCAAATTTTATTTGTATAGCACATTTCAGCAGCAGGCATTTCAAAGTGCTTTACATGATTTTCAAAACATCGTTTGACAAGGAAACAGTGAGAAAGAAAAATAAAAAGAAAGTAAAAAGAAAAGATGAAATCGTTAAAAAGATTAAAAACATCAAATACGTTGAAAACGTTGATGTTACACTTTTATACGTGACTCAAAAACAGACATAATTTACATACAGGTCTTACACTTAAATATATATACTCAGAAATGGCTTCATGCGCCAGACACCTTGGTGTTTGACATGCAACTAAAACCAAATGATTACTTCCACTGTGCAAAAAGACAGACAACATTTTTTTTTCTCTCACTTTCTTGGATTAAATTAAGCTAAACCTTTCCTGTTGTACGTCAGTTAGCGTCATCAAAAATGATTTCGACTTGCTAAACGACAACATGTACCTCCATTCAACTCATGTGTTGTGAATGAACCAATGTTCAAAACCACATGACATCATCATCATGCAGACTTTCGCAGACTTCAAAGGCTGTTGAAGTGTTTGTAGACTTTGAAGAAAGTAACATAAAAGAATATCCATTCATCCATCTATGCCTACTTAATCACTGCTAAGTCCAACGGTCAATTGACGAAATTAAGGAAACACCCTAGCCTGGACATAAATCCATCACCAGAGATAACACACACACGCACATATATACTAATTAAAATGTAAAAAGTATTTTTAAAACATTTCTCTCTAACCGGAGCGTTTCCCTGATGATGGCCTTGAGGAACGGCATCTGGTTGATGTCATCACTGGTCGGCACCTTGTCTCCGGGGCAAACGCTGATCACCTCCTGGTACAAGCAATCCTGGATCTCCGGCTCCTTCGCCAGGTGGTACAGTGACCAGGAGATGGTGTTGGACGTCTGCGAGGGAAAACAAAAGTGTGACGCTTGAGGAATGTCATCTTAACCGTTCTGTGCAGCTCAAACACAACGCCTGCATTGATAACAGCGATCGTAACTGAGAGTTATTATGCTTTCCCTTTCAACGCTGCGGTAGAAATAGAGCTGGGAGGACAGAGTACCGGTTATCATCTAAAACACTCACCGTGTCCACTCCGGCCAAAAGGAGCTCGGTGATGCTGCCCAGGATCTCCGTGACCGTCATCTGCTCGCTGAGCAGCAGGTGCGTGAGGTACGCTCCCTCCACGTTCTTGTCCAGGTCCACGTTCCGCTGGATCTCTTCAATTTTTTTATTCACCAGCTTCTCAGCTAGGACACAGCAAAAGCACGACGTTCATTTCCCCAGGAGACAGATGTGGGATTTTGACCGCTAGATGGCGACCAAGAGACACTGTGGGGATTCTGGCTCATGCGCTCATGATTCCTCTGTTTTTGGTCAGAGGAACCTGGATGTTGGACTTTGGCCCTTTAATTGAGTCGTAAGAGTGTCTGACCCTTGAAATGGACTGATAATGGAGTCCGAGAAATGGCCTTGGAGCCTGAACTCAACTTGTTTCTTCAAATTGTTCTTCTGCTGTTTCAACTGTTTTATTTTTGTTTCATCAACTTTAGAAAGTATGTACACCTTCTAACCACATTTTAGTTTCATTTTCAATTACAACCAGGATTCCTCTTGCAAAACTCCAGATTGTTTCTTTCTTTACACTGAAATGTAAATATGACGGTTCACCATAAATTTAAAGAAGATGTTCTGACAGTGGGCAAGATTTACCTGCCTAAAAGGAGGGAAGGATGGAGAGAGGGATAGATGAGGGGAAGTGAAAGATGAATGAAGATGGAATGAAGAGGTAAAGAAAAACACACAATGTAAAGAAGAAAAGCAGAAAAAGAAGGATGCTAGGACAACGGGACAGTAAATGGAGAATGTATAGAAAAATATCAATACTCAATTTCATTTTTAAATACCAATCCATACCTGGAAAATACTTTTGAATTAATATTTAGTAAGTTATTTTTCAAAATTGCACAGGAACCCTGTCCCATCTAGAGTCCCTGCATAGTTTACATGTTTCCAACACTTTTCAAAGATGTGCTGCTAAGGTTTACATTTGTGTTTGTAGCTTTTCAGATAATTAATTTATACTTCATACATCTGTGCACATCTAACATAAATACCCATGTTTAAATCTTAGTTTAACTTCACAGAAAAAGGAAAAGTTAACAACAAATCCTCTCACAGTTATTCTCTTTGAAAGTGTTTGGCATCTACGCTGTGGTTAAACACAAGCAAAACAGACTAAATATACGGACAGGCTGAGACTTTTAGCTGCTTCCATTCACTGTCTCAATGTTTTAGACAATATAAAGTTTATATTCTGGTGGCACAGTTGCCTCATTTGGTTTTCAAGCTACTTCTTGTGACCAACATTACCTCTGATTTCCTCACTCTTACTGAAATAAACACCACATAAATCCTGTCTCATGAACTCTGCAGCTTTAGAATGAAAACTCGACTGCTTTTTTCTCAATTTCTGTCCCATTTTTCACATATTTTTCAACTTCGGACGTGTAAATGCATAACTATCTTAAGCTGCAAACTTTAAAACAACTGAGAAGAATTTTTTAAAAAGTTGTGGATGCTGCTTACCAACTTTAAAAAGATGATCCCAGGTGGCGATGAACTGTTTCCACGAAGGCAAGTACGGCCAGAGGAACTTGGGGAAAAGGACAATGATAGGGGAGAGCCGAAACATTTCCCCAACCGAGAAGATGAACTTCTGGGTTTCCTCGGGTATGACCTCGTTCATGCAGCCCATACGGGTCTCAAACAGAACTGAGCAGATACCTGAGGAGGAAGGTATGACAATTAGCCCAAAATCTAACATATTTTAAAAGCATTAAACAAAAGAAAATGCTGAACAAAATGTGTAAATATGGTCCAGAGTTGTTGGAAACTAAAAGAATACAAGAACGTTTCAAACTGTTTCCGAACCGGTGAGCCTCAAACACGTTTCCGGGAAAAGTAAAAGAACAGAGTTTATAATTTGGTGAAATCCATTAGTGACTTTTTTAGTGAAAAAATAAAAAAATACACATGCCAAGGTTTGTTCAACTGGGGTTAACAGGAAAGCATTGTTAGTTCATGAAGATTTTAAGCAAACCAAAGCATCTGTATGCATAAAAATAAAAAAAGTAGCTTGACACTTTGTGAAGGTTTGGAAGGTGGGTCCAAATTTCAGCTGTCGTCGTCGACGGTCTGCAGTTGTTTCAGATAGTCTGGCTAAAATACTCATAACAGATAACCTGTGTCTGTTTTGGCATAGAAACTCCTTTTGATCATAAACCGGCCGGTCTCAACGCAGTTGGGAAACTGATTAGGCAAACAAGATAACATTATCTGCCAGAGCTGGATCTGAAAGGTGCTGGCAGGAGGCTGTGTTTTCTTTGGACGGAGCTGGTTGGTAATGTTTTGATGAGATTTATTATGAACATGCTGCTATAGCTTCTGAAAAAATAAATAAATAATAATAATAATAATAAACATTAATTAGAATTTAACTAGTAGGATGATGGTGCAATTTCTTTTGTCTTGATCTTTTTTCTTAGATATTTAAAAGTTCTAAGGTTTGAGTAGAGAAATAATCTGAAAATCCAGATTTCAAGTTAAGAGGGAGGAAAGAAAGTTCTGAACATGTCAACATATTTCTAAGTATATGAATCTCTCCTAATGGAGAGATTGACGTAAAATCCAAACTTAATGTCTACATTTACTGATTGCGAAAACCTCAAGGTGGGAAACTCATCACCTGGATCCAGAAAGGTCTCCATGGTCTCTTCTTTGCCTCGCTGGTTTTCAGTTCTTTGAACAGAGTCGGAGTTCAGTTCAAGTCAGGGGATTGAACAGGTCGTTCTAGAAGCAGTTCACTACAGTGGTATTTATCACCCAAACATTAGTGTAATTGAGTTGAACCTCTCAAAGAAAAATTGAAAGGCGAAGAAACAGTCGAGGAAAACGCACTAATGGCTTAACCACAAAAGAAGAAACAATCTTTTCACATAAGACAGCTGAGAGCTACACAAGTTAGAATATATAATCCATATATAATCCTCCTCCCAATCTGAAGAAAACTGTAGTCTGTAATATAAAAACAAACATTATAAAAACATAAACAAATATGTTTATGTAAAAAATAAACCCAACTGTGTCAGTTTTCGACTGTTTTTGGAATCCGCATTAATAAGGGAGATTATGTTGAAATGCTGAGAAAATCTCAGCCTGAATTACTCTGAAATGCGAGTCAGTTGCTTTCTAGCAATCCAACACACAAGGTTATTCTCGGTATCTAATCAGTTCTGAACGCCAGAGGAGCCAGAAACCGGGTCAAAGATCAAACGTTGTGAATGACAAACATCAAACTGTTGCTACACACACAGGTGATGCTCAGCTCCACACCTGAGTAGAGCTGTGCAGTAGAAGGGACGGGGAAAGCCAGTCTGACAGGACCTACCTTCACTCCTCTGGTAATTTACATTAAATATGTTAAAAAGCTGAGGACGGTCGTGGCATAGGGTTTTGTGAATTTCATAAATTCTGTAACGGATTTTAACTCAGGAGGATAAATAAGTATTTTTTGGGAGGGGGGAGTTTTTAAGCAGGGATGTACACAACGGGTTATTTTCTGTGTTTTACCGTTTTTTTGTTTTTTTTTTTTTTTTGTTTTTCAACGACGGAAAAATCTGAAGCCAAAAATCCACATGGGCACTGAACTAAAAGCATCTCGCTGACCAGAAGATGACAACATGTGGAAGAGTCATGGACAGGATGCTCTGGTTCCAAAAACACATCCAAAACTTTTGGCTCAGTGGATGCATTTGCACACCTGCAGCTCGTACCGAACAGAAAACTAAAGAGAACGCCATGTTGTGTTCATCTATTTATACTCTGAAGAGATGAGTAAGCAGTTTACCTTGTGGAGGAGCGAGAGAAAGGAAGGCGTAGAAGTTAATTAGACTGTAACAAGCGCAGCGCGCGGCTCCACCCTGCTCTGATCACACACCACAGGCGATTTGCACCTGACTCACTCTGCCGTTACAACAAGCGACAGAATGGAGCTGGAAGAGGTTAAACAGAAGCTGAAAACAAGAAAAGTTACACCGATTGCTCAAAAGATGAAAGCAGTAAAAATCTTAATTAAAATAAGATTTTAATTAAGACAAAACGATTAATTGAATTGTTTATATGTTGGTGTTGGATCCACAGTCAGTGGGTTTTGTCATTGTGGAGAAAAAGCTAGGCGTGTTCATCTGCTTGATGTGTGATGGGTTCTGGATCCTTTGTTCAACTTGTTGAATATTAATTAAATGCAACTGAATAGCCTAAAAATCGAGGGGTAATAATAGAATATGACAGAATCTTTCTTACATCGTCAGTGACAATGAACACAACAAAAAGCCTAGCGTGATCTCTGGATGCAGGATGTATCGGTATCGGCCGATATTCGTCATATTTTTTTCACATGTCGGTATTGGTGCGATAAATAAAAGTGGAGCGATATTAACAACTGATGTTTATTTCCATCTTGCTTCTTCAGGGGGAGTGGAGGAGGTTGGTCATGTAGTATTTGTTTGGTCGTGGTGATGCAGCACAGGATTGTGGGAAGTTTCACTGAAGCAGCGTTGAAGTCAGCATTTTTTTTCAAAGGGATGCGACATATATAGAGTATCAGTAAACATCGGTTAATATCGGATATTGATTTCAGCCAGAATTTTTATATCGGTGCATCCCTAATTTTCAGAAAGAGTGCAACAGGAAGAAACAAAAGAATTGACACTATTAGCATCTAAAGAGATGTTTCCAACACTATCTAAATGAAGTCAGTTTGTTCCCTCTCAGCTCACCTTCGAATGCAAATTTATACAGTTCTTCGGTCAGGTCGTTAACCATGATGCCCTGTCCTTTGGTTTCCCTCAGCCAGGCCACTCGACTGATGAAGTCCGTCACCACCGGGTTGATGGTGTTGGAGTACGACGACACGTGCTTCGGCTTCAGCATCCGCGGGTTCAGGATGCTGCGGATCCGCTGCCACTTGGCTCCCATCCTGCAAACCGGGATTAGTGAAATCAAAGATCGCCTTTCAGAGAGAGCTAAAAATAATCCTAAAAGACTGGAATATGACTTATGACAACATGTTGGTTTATTTTTGATAAGTTCGAGGTTTCTACCTTACACTCAAAGATTCCTGTCTTGGGTTTCACGTCATCTAAACAATAATCTGTAATGTAATATATTTACGGGAGATGCGATGAATTTTAAACTCTAGTCGTTTCACACAATGACAGTCATTTTGACGACATTATATGGAATTAGGAGGTAATTCCTCATTGGGAAAAATAAGTGTTGCAAGTACAGAACATGTAAAGCAGCCATAAAATGATGTTTCCTTTGTTGACACTTAGACAGGAAAGCTCCTCAGGGATCTGATTTCTTAACAGTGTTCTGAGACAAAAAGCTGGCTCAACTCCAGCTGTGGAATCTGTTGCTTAAAGGATACGAGACTCTGCAGAGCCGTCAACGGCAGGTTTATGGGAAATAGCAGACTGAAAATGGTACACTTGCCAGATTTAAGAGAAAAAAAACAGAGTTGCCTATATGAGTCTCCAGGATAAGAATGAGCTGCATGCCCAGACTCAATCCTGGCAACAGAAAATAAATATGGGAATCGGCCGTGGCGCAAAGCTGGAAAACAGAATCGACCGGGAAAAGGCTGATCTCTTCAATCGGAGATTTCAAACCCTGTCGTAAAGATTTTACAAATCACAAAGTGTGCTTGATAGAAATCCCTCATTAGAGTAGAACAGCTACGAGAACAGTTCACTTCTGGAGCAAAAACACACTTTGTTGTAAGACTGAAAAGCGGCTCGTTGTTTCCCAAAAGCGCGCTCGTAAGTGTGCAGCAAATGCAACTTTTCAGGGTTTCTAGTACTTTGTGTTCACCTTTAAATATGAAATACAGAAGCAGGCAGACTTTGAATATGCAATCTGCCAAAAGCAAGATACAGGAAGGAAGGAAGTGGGGCCAAAAGAGGGAAAAGAAAGGAAGAATAGGAGGAAGGAAACAAGGGCAGAGGGCTATGAGGATACGAGAAAGGAAGAAGGACACTAGATTGGAAAGAAGAAATGTAGAGGACACATGGAAGGACAGAGGAAACAAAGGCAAGGTCAGAGAGAAGGAACGGATGCGCCTTTTAGGCAATGGGAGAGAGAATATTTTGCCATATGTGTGTTTGGTTTTTTTCCTGTATTTTCTCAGACTCTTATTGCTGAATAGTTCGTCATCCTGAGTCGCAGAGGTCCGTCAGTCACCAAGCCAAATCAAACACGTTGAAGCTGGGAGACATCAAGCTGCATCAAGACAATGAAACTGGGTTTCCTATCAGCTGTGTACAGGAACAAACGGCGCCCTCTACAGCTCTTTCTCTCATCTTTTATATCCCTCTCTCCAGTTTGAGTTGACTGAGGTCAATTCCTAAGGAGCCACTCAGCATTCTCCTAACACATTTAACAAGGCCAGAGCGTAAAGAGAGGGGGGTTTATCTGCACAACCTCTCTAGACGAGGGATAATCGATTAAAATCCCAATAGGTCCAGTTACTGAGATTTCTATCACAGCAAGGTCCAAATCGTGTGTCGATTTCATCCCGTTTATATTTATATTTATATTTCATTTTTATATTTCAGACACTTTAAAGTCACTAAATAAGGCTAACTGTGTGAACGTCAGGCCTTTATTACCAATAATACAAATATTCTTCATCATAATATCAACATCAAAAGAGCTTCTTCCCGACAGTGTCGAAAACAAAGTTTTGATTTTTCCTGACGCGGTTAACAGATGAGGGATTTGAGACCAGCTTTTCGAGAAGATCCATTTCTTTTCTTATCACCTCAAATAGCCTCACAAATGTCCTCCCCGTTTGACAGTATTGCTGATTTTCTGATTGCATGTGTAGCTGGGATAGAGATTTGTTTGATTTTGTCACACGGTTTGTCTTTTTGTTTCCCTTCAAGCACCAGGCTTGAAGGGAAACATTCAGTGCTCACGTCACTGAATGCTTTTGTTTTTTTTTTTGTTTTTTTATGCCGTCCTAAAATCCATGCAATCTGCAGAGAAAACTGGCATGAGCGCTGCTGTGCGGTGACAGAGTGTGAGTTGGGTGGATTTGTGGCACTGGGCTCCTACCTCATTCGTTTTTTAAGTTTATTCGAAGAACTTGTGTTTGGTTTCATATAATATTCCTCAGTTTTATCAGCATTCGAGGCGTAAAGCTTTGACGCTGCCGGTCGGAAAAGTTTTTTTTTTTTTTTTTTTTTTAATGTCTGTTTTCTGAATGAACTTTTCTCACCTTGGAGCGTGCCGTGTCTGCTCCTCTCTATTTTGGGTGCAGTAAGGCGCTCCTTTAATTGCCTTTTTTTCTCTCTCTCTCTAAGTATGTCGTAAAAGGTAGGTGGTTCCCGGAAGAACTGGTTCACCACAACTTTCCGTTGTACTAATAAAACACGGCTCTAGGTTTTTGCATTTTGGGTTTTTTTTTTTTTTTTTTTCTGGCACTGATTATTGCCAGTCCTGGCAGAACCAGCACGTGTCGTGGTCCGCCTCCTCTGTGGCTGAACCTGCAGGTTTTCTGTAGGATAAAAGTCTGGGTAACTGTGAGAATGTCGATTTCTGTACTGATTTCCAAACATACTTTGGATCGGAACAATCCTCCCGTGGATTTTGGAGGAGAATCAGTCCCTCAGCATCACACATCCTCTCCTATGTTTGTCAAAAAGCTCAAGTTTGGTCTCATCTCAGTTTAATTCCCAGACGCAAAAAGCAAGCATGTCTGGCATGTAGAGCAGATGACACTTAATAGATGGATAATTGGTGAGAACATGATGCACAGCTCTGCTGCAGCTTTGGGGGATAATTACCTCTTTTACTATCCTTCTCTCTGTATAGACTTGACTTCCTGTCCAGTTTTATTTGATACAGTCACCGGCTGTTTTAAGCGTTTTAATTACTGCCTTAAAGAGGAGAAGCCACAAGAATGTGGTTCTGTACTTGTCGAAGATTCGCACATGTGGCCATCCTTGATCGGAACTCTCTCTCGTTTGTTTCTTTTTTTGTTTTGTTTTGTTTTTTTTAATAAAATTGATTTTCGGTAAGAGATTTTTGCAAAGCTAGACATAATCTTGCTGTTTTAGAAGACAAAATGTGTTTACAGTATGAGAAAAAACAGAAAAAAGTTGGATTGAGTTTTGTTTCGTTTTTTAAAGCCAGACTTTTAAATATTGGAGTAATTGTCTTTCGTCAGCGCACTCCTAATCTGATCAATATGGTATTAAATCTTGTTTTGGTTTGTCTGCTTTGTTGTTTATGGATAAAAAGCAAACATATTTTGATTTGTTTTATAAAAAAGTGATTTTATGCACCTGCTGCTACAATCAAGTTAATTGTACAGCACTTTTAAAATGTTTTTAAATGTTTCAGTCTTTTATTGCAATCTTGTTTAACAAAACTACAGCTGTTACAAAAAAATACTTTTAAAGTCAAAGTGAAAACGGATTTCTTCCATGAAAGCATTTTTAATCGCAAAAAAAAATAAAACGGTGAATAAACTTTTTACAGGCACTGCATTTCTTTGTGGAGGCGTTGAAGAGTTTGTTGGCTGTTGGGCTGAGGGTTGGGGGATGCTGGACTCACTCTGTTAGGGGTCCGTGGGCCTTGTTCCTGAGCTCCCTGTAGCCCCTCCAGTGGTGCATGTCGGTCCGGATGGGGTGTCGGCCTTCCTGCCTCAGAACCTGCTCTATGAGGTCAGCGCTGGCCACGTTCACCACAATCAGAGGGCCGTATTTAGACTTCCATAATTCCCCGTAGATCCTCTTGTGCTCGATCTGGGGAGCAAATAAAAGGAGTTAAAAGATTATTCATTAGGTTATGAATGTTGAACAGGAGTTTTAATTAAAAAAAAAAAGAAAAAGAAAAGTGGCAAGATTCTGGAAAATAACTCATGGAAAATGTTAGCGCAGGCAAACCAACTTGGGATAAAAAAACAAGTGTTATTTCCGTCAAGACCCTCCTTGTTTCTTAAATTAGTAAAGGGCTGTAGATGTTGGCAGAGTGGTGAGTCAGACACACATTTTAGATTCAGAAAATGTTCACTGCTCGAGTAGCAGAAAGCCACTGATTCATATCTGTTCCTTCTTTCAGTAGTCTTTGTGTTACCACACGACTCTCTTTTCTCAAAAGGGAAATATTATGTTATAAGGAAGTCAAATCTGTTAGCCATATAAAGACATGAAGAACAAGCAGTGATGCCATCAGTTGGAAATGTGTTTTTAGCTGGCCTCACAGCAAATTCAAAAGTGTCAAATGTTTTGGTGTTAGTAGACTTTGTGCAAAAGCAGAGTTAATTTTACTCTTATAGAGTCACATTCTGTTTATGTAACTCTGGGGTGTATATTATTAGTAGTTAAAATCCAGTGTTAAAACAAAGTGTTTCCATATCAAATCTAGAGGTGTTAAAATAGAATCAATAACTCTTGACTTCTTAACTCTGAACTCCACCAGCGGCTCTAACACTGAAGGAGTTAATTCACTGCCTCTGTTCTGTCAGATCAGCATACATTGTCAAATAGTCTTACGCTTAGCTCAGACATGCATACGCTGTCATTACCACATGATTTTATTTAATCAGCAACATAGAATCATGACGTAGAACATCATACACTTTGTTATTAACAGCTGTATGGCATCCTGACTTAGCGGTTAAGTAGGTTAATGAGTTTTACATGGGCGTGTAAAGCAGGTCTGACTGCAGCTGCAGTCAGACCTGCTTTAAATACACTTTGAAACCACGACAACGCATGTATATCTATCTAGTTATCATACTATTAACAATTTAATGACTTATTTTCGTCATAACTTGCTGCGTATGCTGAACTGACAACTCCACTGACGGTCGGACTTCTTAATGCGCATGCGCGGGCATGCGTACTAACTGCATGTATGCTATCCTGACAGCATGTGGCTATCTGATACCTCCGCCCCAGAATCACAGATTCCCACCGAAGCGAAGTGAAGAAGCCAAGTCATTTCAGGACTATTTACTTTCCACCTGTCTGAGTTATTTACTGCACTTGGTAAGTTATTTCTTTTTCTTTTTTCCTGAGATGGTTTATAACTATTATTTTGAGTTGAGCTCAACCTGTATGATAGACGTCACGTTCGCCACACGGCTCGGTGTTAGCATATTTAGCTTAGCATGCTGAATGTTAGCGGAGTACAAGTGTTGAAAAAAATCGAGCCGGTGAACATTCAGTCAAATTCTTGGCTAACTTGAACAGATCTTTTTTATGTTGAAAGCATTATTCCCGCTGTTGTCTTATATACGTTTTGCAGCATGTTTTAATCCTTTTATTGCCTCTTTGTATATATTAGAACCAGTCTGGTTGAGGATGAATCTCCTGCCTAACCTCCATCTCCCGATCCTTCCAAGGATTCATCGAAGATTCAAGCTCCAAAAATGATTATTTTCGTGTTAATATCTCTGAAACTCCACATTTCTATAATGGAGGCTTGTTGTTAGAGTTGTAGTAACAATGTATTCATTCGTTCCAGTCCTCATTGTTATGGTTTTTGTTTATGATCCAGAGTCCGACACTGTTTGTAGTACTCATAGGCTGAAGACGGTCCGATGCAGTAGAGGAGCATGTTGGTATCTCCGGCCAAACGTCACGAACAGCCCAACAACCTGAAGACAACCTGTTAGTGAGTGGACATCTCTCTGGTGGAGTGCAGAGAGGAACTGCGTCTTATCAACAGAAACAGAAACTGGATAAGAAATGATGGATCTGAATATCAGGTTGGTCTATATCCAGTAATCTACCTGTTAAAAGGAAATGCACTCTATCAAATATTACATGAACTGCATGCACTGCAGTTTTTAGGCTTTACTTTCTCCACCTTGTACTTTGAACAATTTCATGCATATTGTATTGAAGAAAAATGTATTAAGCATACTGCATGTTGTATTGCACAGCTGATATGTTAGACCTTTTAATAAGCAATATGTGAATGAAAACGATATGTGAAACATGCACATTATTCCACGTTGTAATATGTTTTGTAATTGTGGTGCATGTTTTGAAATAAATGCCTTTGAGAAAATCATTGCCTCTTTATTAAATGTTTATTTTCCAAAGAATTTTTAAAAGTTCAAAACAGTATAGTACCTATTTAATATTAATTACAAATAACTCTTAAGAAGTTAAAGAAATACTCTGTGAGAGTTAATATTAAGATCTAACACTGAATTAGTGTTAGTAAGAGTTAAATGATTAACTCCACCAGATTTGATTTTTGACACTTTATAAGAGTTAAGGTACTAACNCTCAGAGACTGAAGACGGTCCGATGCAGTAGAGGAGCATGTTGGTGTCTCCGGCCAAACTTCACGAACAGCCCAACAACCTGAAGACAACCTGTTAGTGACTGGACATCTCTCTGGTGGAGTGCAGAGAGGAACTGTCTCTTATCAACAGAAACAGAAACTGGATAAGAAATGATGGATCTGAATATCAGGTTGGTCTATTATGTAAAATCCAGTAATCTACCTGTTAAAAGGAAATGCACTCTATCATATTACATGAACTGCATGCATTGATACAGGCTTTATTTTGTCCACCTTGTACTTTGAACAATTTCATGCATATTGTATTGAAGAAAAATGTATTAAGCATACTGCATGTTGCATTGCACAGCTGATATGTTAGACCTTTTCACATATTGCTCATTCACATAAGCAATATGTGAATGAAAACGATATGTGAAACATGCACATTATTCCACGTTGTAATATGTTTTGTAATTGTGGTGCACGTTTTGAAATAAATGCGTTTGAGAAAATCATTGCCTCTTTATTAAATGTTTATTTTCCAAAGGATTTTTAAAAGTTCAAAACAGTATAGTATCTATTTAATATTAATTACAAATAACTCTTAAGAAGTTAAAGAAATACTCTGTGAGAGTTAATATTAAGATCTAACACTGAATAAGTGTTAGAGTTAAATTATTAACTCCAGCAGATTTGATATTTGACACTTTATAAGAGTTAAGGTACCAACTCTCCAAAAAGAGTTAAATTAACACTTTCTGGTGTGGACCCATATAGACACTTTAAAAGTGTTGAAATCAAATCTGACAGAGTTAATTTGGGCCTGCTGGATTTGCTCTGCTTTGACCTCTGACAAATCAGAGCAAATCCAACAGTCAGAGGTCAAAGCAGAGCCTGACTGACAGAGCTCCACAGAGCAGTTCCAATGAAATACAAAGGAGCCTTCAGTTCCCATGATCAGTTTCCAAAAGTCACGTTTCACTTGTCTATTAAGCTAGTCCCCATTTATGATGATGAAGAAACAAAGAAAAAAGTTTTAAAATTAGCACCAATCAGTCAGTTTTCTCATCAGTTGATCAAATTTTTTTTCTTTCTCTGTATAAAATGCATCAGAACTCCAACTATTTTTGGTCCTTACACTTTTAAAGAGTTGAATACGATTCAGATCACTGTTTTGAAGTGCATCTAATCGGGATAATCCTCTGATGTAATTTGTATTTGTCCTTAGGGGACTAATATCGAATCAGCAGGAATGATGACTTCAGAAATGCCGGAAACTTGCATTGTCCAGGAAAAGCCTGAGTTTTCAAGCCTGTTATAAAGGTTTTTTTTAATCACTAATTGTCTTAAAATGATCTCATTAGAATAAACCGGTTTGTCGTTGACATATCAAACTTCATCAGAAGCAAAAAAGTCCTAAAAAAAACCAACTATATTTTGATTTTTTTTTTGCAGGTAGAATAAAAGCCATAAAGGTTTCAAAAGTCCTCTAGATTTTGTTTTAGTAGCCTACAAGTCCGGACTTATTTAGCGCACTTCAAGGGTCGAATCGGAGACCAACTTCAGCGTCGCATTTCCAACTTGCCTGCATTTGCTGCGTTGTCTGAAAATATCCCTTAATAAAAAGCCAGTACAACGTAGTGGCGAAGCTCGGTCCGCCTAAGTCATCCATGGTTTTCAGCTTGCTGACGCCCATCACGGTGTCGCTGGTGCTGGTGGATGTTTGTCGGCGGTGGACGTCCGCACTCAGCCCCGCCGCGCCTCTATACATCCCGTCATGTCGGTGGCGGCGGCTCAGCCGCAGACAGATGTTCACCAGAGGTTTCCTCAACATTTTTCAGCGCCAGGTTATCCGCGGTGGCAAGGAGCAAACCACCACTTCAGTGGTCTCAGTCCGCCGCCTGTGTGCGTGTTTCTCTCTCTCTCTCTCTCTCTGTGTGTGTGTGTGTGTGTGTGTGTGTGTGTGGGCTGAGGGAGCTGGAAATAATGGCTCCTTGTTTGTGCGTCTCCGAGTCATTACCGTGGACTTTGTTTTTTTTTCTCTGCTAGTTTACCAGTAGAGAGGTATTTGTAACATAGCAGCGGTAAACACGGAAGTATGCACCTGACACAGCAAAATGATTTATCTAAATCCAGTTTAGTAGAGATGCAACAGGTTCACAAAGAATAGGCTTTTTGTTTGTTTCTGTTCTCTTCCAGCTGTTGAATCCTATATATCTCGATGCAAATTATTTGGCACTTTGGAAAATGTATTCACACAATACAAAGTTTGGGCAAATCATACTGAACTCACAAACAACCAAAATTATTAAGGACGGGGTTAATTCACAGTAGCTACATTTTGGCCTCTAGAAGGCGCTGTTACAACGCATTGGTGTACATTTTCTAAATTATTACAAACTGGCTACATTATTTCGATACTTGACAATGAGGTGTTTTTCAAAATTTAATGTAACTTTTGAGTTTGTTATGTGTCTTTTTTTTCCTTTATCATTTACACAAATGTTTTAGAATTAAGCATTTATTTCCATTTAAATGTACGAAGGGAGTGCAAGACTACGTTTTTGTTTCTTCGCTAGACTGTTGTGAAAAACGCTTGTGGGAATGGTTGTCACATCCTCTTCTGGTTTACTGTCATAAGTCATTGTTTGCGTGTGATAAACAGTGGGGTTCCATTAGTGCCAAAAATATGTTTCAGTATAAGAAGTGTATGTAGTATCTGGAGATCTTTTATAAATACATTGCTAGCTATTGCACATATCTTCATGCCACGCTAAAAAATATGTGCACCGCTTCACCTCTTAACTAAAGAAAAATTAGTAACATGTTTAAGTATCATAGACGAAAAATTTCCAAGATGCAAAGCATATAAAGTACACTCAGTGTTCTTCATCAGATGTTTACTCATAACTACTTGAATTCATCTTGACAAGATTACCTGAGAAATACCTCAAAGATGGTATGCTACGAAGAGCTCTCACTCAGTCATGTTTCTGCAAATACAATATGACAAAATTGATTGTAACATGTAACATTTGATCAAATGGCATCACAACGTGTGTTTTCTTAACAAATGTATTTTAAGTTGAGCTAAAAAAAAAGAAAAAAAAATAATGTTAAGTTTTTTAAATTGTTCAATAAAGTTTGTCATAAATTTTGGACTCATTTTTGACAGTTGTGGTGCTAGTGGGTAATTTTTTCGTTTTCATAAGGCACATTTTAGAAAACAAATTTTACATGTTTTTATTTAATCTTAGTCTTCACTCTGTGCATAGCCACACAACGCAGTACATAAACAGGTTACAATACAAACCTTACTTATGGACATAATTATCTAAACTTTATATATGAATATAAGAAGGAGATAACATGCACCGTACATAGACACAAATATAGTTTTAGTACTAATGAACCCCATACATTTCTCTTTCGTTCTTGCAAGAAAAATGGTTAGGAAATTTATCAGCACACCAGCTACAGCCACATACAACATTCAGGGTAGTTTTTGTGGTGAAGCACAGCGAAGGGCTTTCATATTACCAAACACTGTCGAGCTACTGCATTAAAACGAGTCCATCACAGTTTCCTAGAAAGGTAATTTGCCCATTGCAACCTGCAGGACACGTTAGAAAGTGTTTACTCTGTTATGAGGTGGATTTCATCACTGCTGCTGCCTCAGATATTTGTTTTTGGCCTCTCTCTTGTTGAAGCCTGCAAACCTGCATGGACACAGTGTGAACTGTACTCCACACCGGTTTCCCTGTTCACAAACCAAACAAGGCAGTAGCTAGGAGACGACACTACAAGTCTCACACTCCGCCAGTGTTTTTGTTTTGGTTTTCGTTTGTGTACGTTCTCCAGGTTTTACTGTACCAGCTCGTTGTTTGTTGTTAAGTTTCTTTGTGCATTCTGTTCTTTGTTCATTAGGTTTAGTTTCCTCCTTGGTTTGTAGTTCCTTCTGAGCCTTAGTTCGGCTCCCTTAGAGTATTTAGTCTCCCTCCCTCAGTTACCCTGCTTTCTCCTACTCGACCCCCATTTTAAAGGTTAGGGATGGAGCTGTGGTGTGAGTTAAGCTTAAGGTTAAAAATATAGCAGTATTAGGTAAGATCAGGTTAAGAGTTGGTGTTAGGCTCAAATGGAGTGACTAAAATAAATGGATGTCATTTAAAAAATCTTAATGTTGCTAGAACCTCAAACACATGAGAGCGCGTTGTTTCATGTGGCTCAGGTTCACTTTTTTGTGTGTAATAAGATTGTTATGATATAACAGCAGCCTGGTGCTAGCTGAGAAAGTTAAACTTCAACTTTGATACAGTTATTGAATAAATATTGAAGTGCAGTTCTTTAGATATTTATCTGATTCCTCAAAAAAGAAAAGAAAAATAAGCTGTTGGGATTAGTTCAAAATGTGCATAAATTTATTGCAAAATTAATCTTTCCATAGTCAAATCTTTTGATTGAGTGCCACAGAAGAGTTTTCTGTCATATCCTTATAAAGAAAATACTTCTTTTTAACACCATGCTGGTCTCCTTCTATAAAACAGTTAAACTTATATGATGCTACTAAAATATAGGCTCACAGCATGCAACTTGAAACCTCCACACGCTCAAACACGTGGAGGATTTCACAACAAATGCACCAGAACATTCCACATGTCTAGATTGTGTCAAAAAGTGCAACACAGGTCAGCAGCTCCCAGAGTTATACTCCTGGAGCCACACCTCGTAATGCAAAAACATTTAAAACACTAGTGCCTCGGCTTGCACACCACTGATGAGTGTGTGCTACACGGCTGCCGGTTCCAACTTTCCTGTCATAGCAGTTATTCCACATGTTGTATAATATGAATGTAATGGGTGCTGGTTCTACTGTAAATATGGGCTGAAAACCTCCTCAGATTGCTAGGCTTTGACTACAGCTGCTGACATCCAACTAGAAATGTTTTTTCTAAACTTAGTGTATTAGCGAGGCAGATGTGTTGGAATGAGACCTCTGCAGAAAAGTCATAATTAATAATAAATTTGTTTCATTGTATTTGCATGAATGTTTAAACCACAAATGTTCACCTGTGCTTGTGATGAAAATTTTTTTTCCTGTGTTTACGCCCGTTTTTCCTTGGAATGGCTGCAGCAGCAGCAGGTGGAGATGATGCAAGCGCTGTTTTAATTTATGCCGCACAAAGACAAATAAAATCCCCAGTTGCTGAGGATTTATCTCATTTTTCCAGACTCAAATCCACAAAGTTTCTTTTTCCCTGCCATTTTTAAGTTTTTGAAAAGTTAAAAACAGAGTAAACGGTAAGCTGTGTTATCTATAGGTCCCATAAACGATGCAAGCACTGAAACCAGCTTCCGATTTTCTGTGGTATTTTTCCATTTCTCTGCATCTTTGTGGACTAAAGTAGGTCAGCTCTTTCAAAATATAAATCTTGTCAAATGAGAACAGATCTTAAGACTAAATGCAGATTTTTTTAAAGCAGTTCTTGAAGATCATCTCCTTAAATTGCTTCAAGATTCTAAATTGTTTCAAAAAAAGTAAAAAAAAAAAAGTAAAATAAAAAAAAGTGTTTTCTGTTGCCAGAATTGGTTTGCATTCATTCAACAAGTCAAAAATCAAAATAACAAATGAGCAAAATAAGCATTTTATTTTTGCCCGTTAGAAAAAAAAGCTGAAAATCAAACTTTGCTGCATCTCGTTTTATCAAGATTGTTGATGTCAAAAAGCAGTAAATTTGAGGTAAAACCTTTTATTCATACCTACAACCCTCATGCAGATAATAAGTAATGTCTCGACAGTTATTATGAGCACAAATAGAAAATAATACACTTGAGAAACAATTAAAATCTTTAATATTGATAAAGATATTTATGCTACATATACATTTCACTTTTCCATTTCAAAACACATCTGCTTCAACCTCTCACTGCATTCGGATGGTTTCGTTGCCAAAGACTTCTCGGATTCCTGTTTGTCGAGACAATTCAGCCGTGACAAAGGATTTAAAAAAAGAAAAGGAAAGGAAAAGAAAAGGCAGGAAGGACTTCCAAAGCAAATAACACACATTAAGCTCTTTAAGACTCACTCAGGTGAAGAATAAACCTCTGTCTCTGCAGGACAGCTTGAAACTTACACTTCCAATTTCTTGGGTAAGAAACTAAACATAAAATCAAGTCATTTCTGGTCAAAAAGAAGAAAAAAAAAAAAGATAAATAACTAGATTCAAGTATTGCAGGTTTAAAGTGACAAAGCCACTTAAGTCCACTGAGTGATAATGAAGTAACAATTAACTGGATTTAAACACTCTCAGCCCCAGAGCTTTAAGGCAGTAGCAAAGTATGACGTCTGAAGATTTTTAAAAAAATCCATTTTCTTTCTTAAACAGATATAGAGTCATGTAACAACTAGATGGTGTAAAGCATAAGGCACAACAGTGGTAGGTCATATTGTCGGGCTGAAATGCAGAAGTCTAGCCGGTGGTTTTAAGATGACACCACATCGGCCTTCGTTTCACAATCGCTTCTCAAATTATGCCCCTTCTATTTCCTTGATCAGTTTAACCGTGGGGGTTAAGGCATCGAGTGAAATATATCCAAAAAAAAATTTAAAATAATAAAAATTGATTTCCAGCACCGAGTCACGGTGAAAAGAGGCGTCACATGAACTTTCACATGAGCAGAGCTAGAGATGAAATGTTATGTTTGTTGGCGGAGAAGCAGCGTGTCTAACAGAACGGTGGATATGTAAATAACGCCGTTGCACTTCACAGGAGGCACCCAAAACAGACAGGTTGGCCTTCAGCTTCAGTCGCTCTCACTGCCCGATTCACTCAGCTGCAGGTCGTTCTCTGGAGAGAGAAAACCAAAACACGCAGGTTTATTTTCCTGATAGAACTACCAGTCCCAGAATGCACTGCTCAGCTGCTTGACAGAATCTATCAGTGGAGTTTATAACCCAGCTACATTTTCTTACCTGAGGTTTAATTCGCACAACAATTTGTCAACAAGGTCATAAACTTCACTCCACATCAGTAAATCTGGAGCAATCAATTCCAAACTTGGAATATAACTCTGCGCACGTTGCACAATTTTGATGTTTCATCATCGACGTCCACAGGTTAAAAAGTAGCGCTGTGTTCTGCAGGTTAAAGCACTGCTAACATTTAACCAGAGTGTTCCTGGAAGCTCTGTGGTGCAGTTTGTTCTTAGACGGTGAAATGTTAGTCATTCTGATTCGCACATCACCCCCACCCTGGGTTCACTGCCAACATAATGACAATAACACACATCTTTATATAACTGAAACTAGAAAATGAGTCAAAGATAACCCAGTTCCATTAAAATGGACCCATTGACATTGTTGCTTTTCTTCTGGCTGCATGACCACACACGGCCGTTCCCTGCAGCTGCTCACCTGACCAAACAAAAAGCAGCAGCTGGAAGTTTTAAGCTCCGTTAACATCCTGAGTAGATCAAAGGGGAAAAACTGGGAGATGCTTTTTAACCGACGAGGCAAACTGCAGCGCTGGTTGGAGGTTCTTTCCCCGTGAAGCAGATGGATGGGGAAAAACACAATGTTCTACTGCAGTTTGAATTCATGCAGGAAAATGCATTAAGTGAGATACTAAAGCACACGAGAGGTTAATGTGGCAAATGGAGAAAAGGTTTGTGGTGGAGCCCGACAGAAGTAGGGCTGAAACGATTAATCTGATTAATTTATTATTGAAATAATTCTCAACTAATTTAGTAATTGATTAACCATGAACTGGAGCATAAAGGCTCAAAAATGGCCATTTGGAGAAAGAACACAGTCAGAGCAGAAATAAAGCCAAAACTATATAGAAAAAAATATACATTTTGAACTTCTGATTAAAAAAACCCAAACAACTTTGTCTGCCTTTTTTTACCTAGAATCTTCCAACGAACTTTGCTATCCAACTTTTGATTGGTTAATCAAAAACAAGTGGCCCTAGACTGTACTGATGTCAAGTCGAGCAGAAAGCTCTGAGCTTTTCACATGTTGATGTTTTAAGAATTTTATTAGCTACATACATCCTTTCATACAAACAATCAAGTGTTTATATTATTGCATTTTAAGCATTAAAATTCTTATCGTCTTCTTTTAGAAAATTGGTTAACCATTTCTCTATTTAATATCATTTTAATAATGTAAAAAAAATGGTTTAAGTGGTTAAAGAAATTGCAGAATGTGGCAATTTTATCCAATTAATCATCAGAATAAATCGATAACTAAAATAATTGTTAGTTGCAGCTCTGCCTCCCCTACTGCTATAGTCGATCGTTAAAAAATATTATGCAAAATTACCAGAAAAGTGTAAATTGTACAAAGGTGCTGCTGAAAATATTTGCAAGTGCCAGATCCTTACTTCCAGTGTGAAAAAATGTTTTATATGCTCCAGATTTACCTTGAAACACAATGATAATCCTTTATTTGTCCCTCGTTTAAAATTTACATTAAGTAGCAAACTGATAAATGGAGCCACCCAGTGGCATTCTAAAAGATAAATATAATAAAATCCAATCGTTGCACAACTGAACTGCACCTGATTGAAAACAACAACAAAAACACAAAGGAGACTCATTTCAGAAGTGGTCTGTGCGACTTACTGAGCGTGTTCATAATGAGGCCTCCTCCGCCCTCTTGGTGAAGACTTGTCACGTGATTGGTGCCGGTGCTGATCACAGGCATGCTCTGGTTGGTCGGGGCAAGAGGGAGAGGCGGCAGCGCAGGGTTACGCTCGTCTTCCGAGTCGCTGCTGCTGGAGCTGTCTTCGCTGCTCGAAGACGACGAGCTGTTGGAGTCCGAAGAGCTGTCGCTGCTGCTCATCTGATCCATGACGCGCGCTTCCGCCATCAGCTCTGCAGAAACACAGCGCAAGTTAAAGAGGGAGAGAAAATCCGGGAGACTTAGCAACATTCTCTTCTTCTTCTTTTTGCTGAAGTAGTTTGGCACGCTACCTCTTTCGATGTCATCCATTGGAGATGCTGAAGATGTTTTCTCCTTGGGAGGAGAGCTCTTGGAGCTGGTCGAGGTCTTATTGTTGCCGTTTCCCTTCATCTGCTGGCTCAGACGGCTCGTTTGCTGCTCCAGCCGAGAGTGAATTTTACTGCTGCCTTCAGCTCTGGAAAGCCATGTAAAGAAAGACAAAAATTGGTCGTTTTTTAAAAATATTTTTAACCATTAATACCACAATTCTAAAAAGACTCTTCCCAGCAGAAAGGCTCTGGTTGTTAAACATACACCCAGCTATTTTAGCTCACCTTGTTTTCTTGACAGCTATGTTGCTGTTGAGTTTTTCGAGCCTGTACTCCCCTGTGTCATGGTTCACGATGAGGATGCACTCCTTCATGTACGGCCTCTTAGATCCCTTGAACACTGTGACTGGAGCACTTGAACCCTTAAATCGTCGGGAAGAGGGAAATAAATAAATAACAATAAAAATAAATAAATAAATAACTCAAATAAATTTTCAGCCAGTATTAAGGTCCTTACTATTTATCTTTAAGAACACATCAGAAAAAAATTGACTAAGTTATATTAAATCTCACAGTAAACTGAAATCCACTGAAAATAGTCAAACTCATTTTTGTATTTTCTAACCTCTAAATTCGGTAAAGTAATAGTGACTTGCTCTCCTTTGCCCACTTCGAGCTCTCCTTCGCATGTTGTATCAATAGAAGCTGGTTTGAAATCATCTGTGGAGGGAAATGAGAATATTTAGTTTCACAATTGTAACAGGAAGACATTTATAGAGACGGTTATTTTAAAATTTGCTTAAAATGAGCGCGACCAATATGGTGTACTTGAAAGCCTCCACCACAAGGTGGTGGTAGAGTACAGTCTGAGGTAGCGCTAACATTAGCTTCCACTTCGACAGCGTGAAACTGTAGTAGTTTTTAATAGCTAAAAGCTAAATGACACATAAGTCTGAAACGGTTGTCATTTTTCAAGAAGACAGGGGAAGCCGTTCGACTGCAATAAGTCACCAAGAAGGCTGTTCTAGCAACAGTACAAGCCAAGAACAAACTCCGGATGTGTAGCTTACAGGCTAACTAGCGTGCTGCTTGCTAGCTAAAGTAACAGGCAGACGTCACCTACTGAGTCCAAACGCCACTTACATCGGACCGTGTGGTAGGCACTTTTAGGGTGTTTCTCAAACGTCTCTCCTAGTTTCAAAACATGTTCCTGGTTGTCAAAGTTGGAATAAGCGGTCCCATTCATTCTGTGAGTTTCATTGGCAGTAAACTTTAGTTTCCTCTGGGCTTTTTAATCCGATAACCAGGTACGGCTAGAGGCACCGTTAAGTCCCGCCTCTTTTGATATCTACTTCATTATGATTGGTTAGAGCGTTTTTGTATGTTTTTGTCATTGGTTAAACACCTGTCATCTGAAATGTGACGTTTCAATTCAACCTTTCATGTTTTTGTGTCCAATCTTTATGTTAAGACAAGTGGTACAGGAAAACAAATTTGCCCGAATTTATAAATATTTTCAGAGTTATTAAATATACTATGGGGATGCCACATCATTTCAGCAAGATATAATGATGGTATTAAGAAAGTATTCCTTGATATGGTCATTTTTGTCTTAGAAAATGATCAAGTTTCAGTTTTTACCAAAAAACAAAAAACAAACGAGAGAAAAAAAAACTCTTTTAATATCTTTATATGTATTGCTACACAGTAGCTCCCCAGGTCTAGCCATGTATAGAAATTGAATTACCTTCCTTGTTACATTGTGAATAAATTGCAGTTAAGTATATTTTTGCTTTAGTTTCACAGACCACAAATCAGCTTGATTACTGTCAGACCTGTAGGATGAAGAAATCATTAAAATATAACCATAACTCTTGGGGGGGGGGGGTGGCGGGGAAGTGGGAACACCAGTTTCAAAACTAAATGCATAGCATGACTTGACTGAACTGCTCAGGTTCACTGTGCATCTCCTGGAGGCCTTCAACTAAAGAGCCACTAGAGCTATAACCCGCTGATTGCATTTTCAAGTGTTGCCGTCTTCGGGGGCTTAGAGCTTCATGAACCTTGAGGCAGTAAAGATAATGTATTTTCCTTACTTTAAAGTGTTAATGCATCCTAAGCCTTAAATCCTGCTTTGCCTGAAATTTGTTGAGGCCATATGCGTTGCTGCCTTCAAACATTAAAGGATCAGCATCCAGGGCAACTGAAATGTGAAGATTACATGAACAGATTATCGCCAACTGGTTCACCGTCCTGCTGTCTTCTTCCTGCTTGACACGACTCACCGAGGTGGGCGTAAGCGGAAGGTATTAGGTGGGAAGATAAGTAGTGATTCCAGCTGAAAAATGATTTTGAACACACGACATAAAACGCATGTGTTCGAAGGAGTACAACCCGCATGTGGACTCAGGAGAGGAAGAAGATTAATTTTGACAGTCTTCGCGACTTTCATCCGTTTCTCCTTTTGTGATCAAAACCCTTTAAAGATTACGGAGCTTTGAAATTTGACCGGGGAGGTTAACAATAGGCCCGGAATCCTGTTTCACTGTGTCTGAATCCCATGTGAAAAGACGCCAGCGTGGGTCCGTTTCCATGGCTGGAGGTAAACACCGACTGTCCTCCAGTGATATCAGTTACTTCATGGGGTTGCCCCTGGACTGTGGGAGGAGAGGTTTATGGTCTCTGAGCAACTGTATCCTCGAGCCACAGCGGGGCAGTCCCCGGCTGTAACCTGGAGGCAGTGCTGAGTGAAATGATAACACCTGTCTGCAGGGGCTGGGGGAGTCTGTGACCTGTTATTAAAGCTCATTGTTGCAGCTGGTTTGCAGATGATGCTGCAAAACGGTGCAAACCCTGATTCCACATCATATTCTACAACATAAAAAAAGCATACTTTGATACAAGTTAACACTGGGTTCACACAATCCAAATAAGAAATTCAGACCTTGCAAAGAAAAAAAAAAGTGTATAACACTTATACTTGGATCATAATAGGCCACAATTTGTGGGTTTGAAGTACATATCCTTAAAAATAATTAAGCAGTCAGGATGAATAATGACACCACTTTCCTGCTTTTTGCATTCTTTTTCAGAAGACATGCACATTAAATCATTTCATGCAAGATTTATGGACTAATTCATATTCCAAAGATTTTCACATGTGCCTCCAGGCTAAGAAATTCAGCTGAAATCCAGTGTTTATAAAGGATTGCATGCCAAGTACATACTAGTTTTGTAAAAGTATTCATTCATGTCTTTCTTTTTTTCTCTTTTTTGAGTTTGGTCCCGATCTCCAATTTAGAGCTCTGACATTGAAAATACTTATAACCTAAATATGTATTTCCAATATAAAGTAAATGGTAATAAGTGTTTTATCTCACTGTGGATACAGTTTTGGCCCACGCTGCTTTGTAGACTCGTTTTAATTCAGCTGATTTTAAAGCTTAGACATCCTAATTAAGATCCTGCCAAGATCTCTCAATATAATTTAAGTCTCAGCTTTGACTAGGCCACGTAAAAACTTTGTTTTGTTATTTTAAACCATTCATTCATTTGCTTGCTGGGGGGTTCTGAATTATTGTCCTGCTGCATAACCCAAATGTGTTTGAGGTTAAGCTCAGAAACTGTTTGACGGACGTTCTCCCTCGGTGTTTTCTGTGGAAATGCATGCTATGCACAGATGGAAAAATATAAAAAGAAAAGAAAATCTAGTCATACGTTGAAGATTACATTTACGTTTGCATTTCCCAGTTTATTTTCGTGTCTATTTGATTAGCAATGCTTGATTATATTTCACACTTATGTCATTTAACAAACAGCGTGACTCAACTGTATTTTTGCAAGATATAAATCTTTAAATTGGTCACTACGTGCATCCCCCAGAGAGGGTATTCATCAGACTGCTGATCTGAGTGGAAAGGGGGATGAAGGAGAGGGGCACATGGGGCTGAGTGGCTGCTTCTTTCCCATCAGGACCAATCAGGAGCGGGGTTAGAGCCTTGTGTTACGGTTGTGCTGCATTCACTTACCAAAGTGTAAGTGTGCGTCTCACACAACCAAACTAAAACTGATCTATAATGTGGATTTCCGCTTCAAAGTTATTGATTTAACACTAGGTGGAATAATAGTTCACATCCGCTGTGCAGTTTTAAAAATGTCAAATACAAAAATTATTCTTTAGATTGTGTTTTTGTTTTCTTCTTTTCCATATTTCTTCATAAACTCTGTAGTATTTTTTATTGTACTTTAATGCTTCAATGAGTTCTAACTAAAATAAATCAAACTGCTACAATCCCTTCACGACCACTGACCTACGAGAGGGAAGTGAAGAAGAAATTCCATTCATTCAAGTTTTACGAGCAGTTCCTGAAGGCAGCACAGTTCCCAAGGAGAATCCCGCAAAGGAAGCAGGTCGCGCAGCCAGAATCCTCCGGTAAATATTTAGAAAACAGTGAAAGGCTTTCTTCTTCTACTACTTTTCTAACGCACAGCACACGAATGAGCGCACAGTGCGGGGCTTTTCTGCTCGTCCGGTTCCCGGTCGGCTTTCCCGGAGCCCGGTGTGAAGCTGAGTGAAGAGCCGCCGCCGCGGAGACTCGGACGCGGGACTTGGACTCTGTGATGTGATGGAGCGGAAAGCGCTCTGAGTGAGTAGACTTCAGGGGGGCTCACCTGCCGTCTGTGTGCTCCTGTAGCGCAGAACACAACATCCGAAGCTGCACATCTCCCTGCTGCATGCTGAGAGACTGCATGGTTGCATTCATTGCTTCAGTCTAATAGTGTCTTATGTGGTTTTGATTGTGTTGACCCTGCAGTTTAAGGTGAACTGTTGGCTCTCGGTTATCTGCAGATGTCGTTGTTTTCTGCGACATTTAGGCGCCTGCGTTTATATTAATACGGTGATGTGAAAAAAATAGAAAACCCCATTCAAGATTATGTCTTTAAGAAGTCACATATTGATGTTTCAACAAAAACTGGCCCAGTTTTACTCAATTTAATACACAAATATGATGTATGTTTTCAAGCAGAGGAAAAAGTCAGGACATTTTTTTGTCTTTGGTTGAAATAATTTCATAAAAACTTCTTGCATTTGGTTCTCTTGCAGACTTTTGGTTTGGATGAAAAATTTTATATTTAAAGCACAGGCAAGGAGAAAGGAATTGACTACTAAAAATATTCTGTAAACTCTTAATTTTAAGAAGTAGAACATAAACTGGTATTTTGGTTACATTCATATTAAATGGATTGTTTGGGGAACCAGCATTAAAACATAGGCATTTTCCTAACATACATTTCGTTTCCTCCGATGAGTAAGTGGACTGAAACTAAAGACAGATTTTTTTTGTTGTAAATCTTTTTGAAAAAAATGCTAGTGCAAGAAAAGATTTAAAGATTTTTCAATATTCTCGGGCTTCCAATGAAACTATGTTTGGTTAATATTTATCATGGAACGACACATTTCTTGATATATGGCATATTTGAAAGCTATAGTAAATATTTGAAAGCTCAGCAATTAATCATGTTCCCAGAAATGTATGTGTAAATGGACATTTGAACGTGTATGTCAACGTTTTTGGTTTGGTTTATTAGATTTTCAATATATTCCAATGTAACGATGGTCTTAAAAACATCTTAAATTGGGTTATTTTGTTAGTTAAATCTGAACAAATCCAGTTCTAGGTTAATTTAACACAACATAGTTGGGCTTTGGCTTTAAGCTGAAAATTTGTTGGGTTTTAAACAAAAAAAAAAACAGATTAAACTGACTTAACTTGAGATTTAATTCAGTAGCAAAATACTAGCTCAAGATAAGACAATATTTTAAAATGAACAATTTTTATTTTAAATTTTATCCAGCATTAAAATAAATCAGATTAAAAAAGACTTCCTAATGTCAGTAAGTTTGGATATCCAAACTCAAAGTATCTATAATTTTTGACGAGTTCTTTGGTCAAAGTGTGAATGGTAAACATGCTAGCATTAGCTTGTGCTAATTACTTGAATTTCTAAAGGCTAGTGTGATCCTACATGGACGTAACGTGAACTAAAGTCATAAACATAACCCTCCGACATTTATCATCAACATGCAGCATAATTTTACCATTTCACATTTTTTTATTTCGTCCTGAGGAAGAGGTTCAGTGATCTGCTTGTGTTATATTCAAAATGGCCGCCTGTGAAGATTAATGAGGCTCCTTCAACATGGAAGAACATGAAAAAGGTCAAACCTCATTTTTTTATGCAGACACATTTAAATTTCAAAGTTTGTATAATAATGTGAGTAAGACTGCACCTACACTTTCATTATCATCTGTCAGATATTCTCTAAAACATGACCAGTGTAAATGTGAAACGTACACTAGGCTCACTTTGAAGACGTACCTGTGCTTTCTATAACAGCAAAGCTATTGAAAGGTCTGGTAGAAAAATGTAGCATACGATCTGTGGGACTTTAAAACCTCCCAGCAATAGAAAAAATGACTCCATTTGTCTTCATTTTTCTTCATTTAAGTAAATGAAATGGAGCCATTTTTCATTCGTGCCTGTTTTCCTTTGGGGACCCCGTGGAGTCTCCCAGAGGCTCCCGGGACTCCGTCAGTACCGCAGCAGGCGGACTGGTTCTTCCAAGCCGTTCCTGGAAGTACCTCTGTGACCGATGAGGATCCTGGCCCACTTCCATACTGCAATCAGATAATGTTAATGAATACGGGAAAATTGTGTTATTTCCAGCCACAGCAGCAGTTTGCTTGTTTTATAGGATTGGGAACTGATGCATAATGGGATTCCAGGCTTGAGGAGTATGAATATTTAATGGATTCAGACGTTTTTCAAGTCTTTATGCTAAGATGGTGATCATAGGACTGAAAAAAACAAAACAACCTGTATTATCTTTGGGTGCTTCCACAAAGGTGTCCCCCGGGATGTGAATTACTGTGCTTTGAAACTCTTTAAAGCTTTGCTTGCACAGCGTTCATCATCCGGAGGAAACACACACACACACACACACACACACACACACACACACACACACATGCTCATTAATGTAAATCCGATTCTGGACAAATGGTTTTGGCTCGCCCACAAACACTTGTGGTATCTTTTCCTTCTTCTGCTGGACTCTAATTGAAGTAATGGAATCACAACCTTTTAATTTGTATCTGTTACTTTCAATAAATGCACTGGCTTTTTGGAGACACAGACGAGAAATGTCAACGCTTCATCGAACTCTCACCTAATTTTGTTAAATATTTTTAATTGTTTTGTAGAAATCAAGGTTTTTTTTGTACATTTGTCAAAAAAAAAACAATATTTTGTCGACCATAATTGACTGTTTTAGAAGCAATAAAAAGGATGAAACATTCAAAGGGATGAATACATTTTATAGTCACTGCATCTGGAAGTGACAGGCTGTTTAACTCTGTTAGAGACCTCTCCTTGTCGAGTCTCATAAATTATCCTTCAGAGTGTTGCTTTGCTGCTCCCTATCTGATTTCTGCATGGACTCTCCCATCAGCACAGTGAGGTGATTAAAAGTCGAGCAGTGGGCCTGCAGACTCACACATTACTGCAAAAGAACTGCCTCGTTTTACATGGCCCTTAAAATGCAAATAGACCTTTTCATCATCGTTAATGATAAAATTAACTTAGCTCTCTTAAAAAAACTAAGCTAACTTAAATAAATTAGATAGTTCCATTTAATGTAGGCTTTCTAGCTAGCTAGCTAACAGAGTTCCCCAGTTTTCTAACTAGCTAACAGAGTCCCTCGTTTCCTAGCTAGCTAATGTTGTCCTTGTTTTCTAACGAGCTAACAGAGTCCCTCGTTTCCTAGCTAGCTAATGTTGTCCTTGTTTTCTAACTAGCTAACAGAGTCCCCCTTGTTTTCTAACTAGCTAACAGAGTCCCCCTTGTCTTCTGACTAGCTAACAGAGTTCCTCATTTCCTACCTAGCTAATACAGTTACGCTAGCTTGAAAGCCTTGTTTTCTAGCCAGCTAATTTTAATGTTCATATAACGTTTGGTCTCCACAATGTGTATACGTCTAGGTCCTCACAGCATAATATATATCACACACACAAACAAAGTGATGCAGGAGTCTGTTTCTCTACATTTAATGAGACAGCATCAGTCTGTCAGGCTGTGGCGGCAGAGAAGCGTGACAGGTACACTGAGGGCCCTGAGGCTGCTAATGCTAATGTGCACACTTGTGTCGGGCATCATAATGTACTGTTGTCGTTTCGGATCAGCGCGGCCGGACCGAGTATAGGCGGGTAATTACCCTGCATTAACTTATTGGCTGACATCAGGGGCTTTTTTTTCAGTCCACTGCCTTCCAATTATTTTGGTCGAGTCATTACGGCTGTGGTCATTAAAGTGTTTGTGCTGTTGTGAACTGTTTTTTTTTTTTTTGTTTTGTTTTGTTTTTGTCACAGTAGGCAAATTAGTGGAAATTTAATTTTCACAAATTAAGCAAATTGCATGTTTAACATACTGTTGCATTTACAACTTATTGCCGTGTAACTTCCAGCCCTCTACTCCCTTTTTCATCCATTCATCTGTCCTTACATTTTTTTTTAACTTAAATGATTTTTTAGTGCACTAAGATTTTTGTTTCTCACTCCCTTTGTCTAATCAACCTTCTAGCACTTTCAGTAACCAATGGTCTAATTTGATTTAATGACTTCCTGCCAACCTGACTGATTTTTTTTTGTGATTAGCAATGACCAGAAACTTAGACTAAAAAACAGTCGAATTCCTCAACTGCATAAACTTAACAAAACATCATGTTCTCTTTTGCACATTTTGCTTTTAGACCTAGTAAAATAAGAACTACCTTTATCAAATAATCTGTGGTACATTTCTTCTTTGACAGTAAATATTGTTTTATGTATGTTGAGTAAAAACAAAAACTGCAAAAATAATCAAAAACAAGGAAAACCTGGTGCACGTGGTTCAGCTCCACATGCATGCTCCATGGAGGCTGTGATTTGAAACCAGGACCCTCATACTGCAAAGAAGCAATGCCACCAACTGTGCCATTGTGCAGAAAAGTAAAAAAAAAAGCTGTCAAAATTAAAGAAATCTCCAGAGCTTATTTTTAGAAACATGCAACAAAATCTGTAATTTGAGATGATTCCAGTGCAATGAAATATCACTTGTTTCAAGACTTTATACACCTTTATTAGAGGCTGTTTACCAATCAAGTGATGTGATGTTTTGTAGATTAAATATGTTTTTCAGTTGAAATTATTAGTTTCAGTAAGATCAAGTGGGAATAAACATGGAAAGTCACTTCACGTGTCTTTTTTGTTTTTGCCACATTGTGACATCTTGCTAGTGGGGATGTCAGTCAGTCAAGTGCTTAGAGAAGCTTAGAAAATATATTTTTTCTAGGTACAATCTGCAGTTTTTGTTTTGGCCGTAAATAAAATGTTCACTCATATTACCTTGAGTGACAGTTTGTCTGGAGTCTTAGCAGTACGACGCCCAGTGAAGGCTGGACCAGACTCCAAAGCACAAGAAAGAGGAGATAAAGAACGGATGATTCATCCACATCATGCAGCCCTGTCATACTGTACCCCTAGCTTAGCGCTACCAAGCATTATCTTGGCTGGAGCAAATTACATCTCAGACTTCTCAGAAAAAAGAAAAAAAAATAGAAGCAGCTTTTTACAGAACACAGCATCATGATGGATTGTAACTAAAAAAAAACAGGACTCGTCTTTGTTGCTGATGTAATTTGAAAGGCACTCAGCCTTGATGGGAGGAACGCTCCTGGATCCACAGGACGAAGGTTGCACCTGCTTAAAGCACTAAGAAAAGAAATGTTCAAGTTTGCCCTGAATCAAGGTTCAAAGAATTCTGGTATTCGAGGCTAATAATGCTGATAATGATGGCACTCGAGGCAGCCGAGCTAATCTCGTCCCCTGAGAAACTCCTTTGTTCTTTTGTCCGGCCCTCAGGATGAAGTGCAACGCATCCCCCCGCCTGCGTCCTGCTGGAACGTCGCTGACAGCCGCATGCGCTGCCACGTGAAGGCTGCGTAACCGAGAGTGCGTGAGTATCTGTTTGCCGCACATCGTCCGCCTTCCACCAATAAACAACAAAACAGACTGTGGTTGGATGAATCTGGACTCCAAGCAGACAACCGCTAATTACCAACTGAGCAATTAAGAAGCAGGCATCTGCAGCTCACAACGAACTGCATATGAGAGATGCTGAAGGAGTCCTGTTGCTTGGTTTGAATCGTTTAACTGTGGCTTATTGCACTTCTGATTTGTCGAACTTGAATTTTTTCACGTTTTGACGCGTTATAGTGGACAAATGACCATGTGTTTTACTGGGATTTTATGTGATAGGCCAACAGAAAATAGTACATGTTGTGAAATTGAAGGAAAACGATGCGTGGCATCCTGACATGTTTTTAAAATGAAAATCTGGAGAGTGTGACATGTATTGATTTTCAGCCCCTCGAGGTGAAACCACCTTTTTGCTGAAATTACAGCTGCCACTCTTTGAACAGGCTGGTACCTGTAATATATCTCTCTCTCTCTTTTAGCTCTTACCACAGACTCGCTATTGGATGTATGTCTGAACTTTGACTGGGCCAATCTAACACTTCATCCAATCCCATCCATTTCAGTTCTGCCTGAATGTTTAATCAACTTGGATCAGTTTTTATGTTCCAAACAAAACGTTAATTATACAACATTAGCTTCTGTTTGTGATGACCAATGAAAAAGTTCAAGATAACAACCAGTGCAAGACACTGTACTGAACTGTGACTCAAAGTAAGTTGGGTAGCTCAGTTTTTTGGGTGTCTTTGTAGTAAAAATATAGAGGCAGACTGAAAAGATTGAGGGACATTTGATAAGACTGTTGTAAACAGCATGTCTGCGAGTCTCAACAAACTAATTGTTACCACCAGACTCCCAACCTTGGGGCTGTTGTGTTATAATGTGTCAGGTTTTATGCTCGAGTCCTGCTATTTCACTTTGTACTTCTTACTTACCTTTTTCCCAAAAAAATACAAAGAAACACCTTTTTTTAAGATAATACGATGATCCTCAATATATTCAATATAAGACTTATAGTTTTAAAGTTTTAAGCGACACCAGGCTTGTTTTCTGTCCAGAGGAGCTTTAGTTTCAGTTTTCAGACGATAGAAGAGATTCTTCTTCCTGAGCTTTTCAGTGAGGATGTGCTTCGTGGCGGCCGATCCACGTGTGAAAACGACGTCTCCTTCTCCCCCCGCCAGCCTTTTGCTTGTTCCCGTCGTGAGCCAAATGAACGCTGACAGCATCATCCAAAAAAACAACATTGTGTAAGGAAGGAGAACTTACTTACTGGTTTAGTTTGTGCTGAAAAAATCCCCCCCAAAAAACTTGTCTGGCATGCAGCGTGAGGCTTTAGCCCATTTTTAAGTGAAAGTCAGTCAGTTGTCACTTATATAATGCGACTTATTGCATAATCAGAGCAGTATGTTGTAATGTCTGAAATTGTGTCATGCTGTGCTTCGCAGAAACATTAAACCTTTAAATCTTTACACATCTGGTTGCATTTCAAGCACTTAAGTGGGATTTTGTGTGAATTATCTTCTTTTCTTTACAAAATAAGAATTGAAAATGTCTGGTATTAACCCCTCTTTACCCTGCTACCCCTAAATAAGACTGCCTTCAGACATCACCAGTTTAATAAAATCGAGTGCAAAACGTTCAATCCATGCATCCGTTTTGATCTACTTCATAACTAGCCAATACTCTGCTATATTACATAAAATCCCAATGAGAGACATTGAAAATTAGTTAATAGAGTTATAAAACGTAAAACGTTTTTTCTATTGCGTCTCAAAAGAAGCATCTTTCAAATTCTACTTCTTGCTATTTTGACTTATTACACACCCCGTTTTATTTTTTAGGATGTTTTTAATGCTTTAAATGAGAAACCCTCGTCAAATATTCCAATATTCAGGCGCCAGTGGGTCTGTTTTTACTCCTCTGTGCTTTGTGAGTGGTCTAATCTTCAGCAGGGCCTTTAGCCCATAATGAAATCATGTGGATTAGCCGGCGTAATCCATCCAGGTTTATTGTTCATTGTTGCACACATTAGCATGCAAATAAAAAAAAGAAAACTGTTGCTACAGCAACATGTTAAAAGGTGTGGCTTGAAATAGTGTTTAGGATTTAAAGCATCTATTAATATTTTCATTTGGTCTCTTCATGTCACTGAGGCTTTTGGCAGCATGAGATTTAGTCAAAGTGTCACTGTGTTCAAATCGAAATTAAAAATTAATCTGTGTAAAAATGCAAAACTTTTTGATATTAACCTGGTTTGACATCAAAAAGTGATTGAAGACAAATGTCTCAACTACTAAAAGTAGTAAAAATATTACATTTAAAATCAGTGTCCAGCAAAATACTCCGGTTTGTCAAGAGGGTATTCTAGAAAGATAATTATTTAAAATTAATATTGGATATTGATATCAGCCCAAATTGTCATATTGTTTAATAATTTTTTAAAACAGTCACTGTAAAGAAAAAAGAAACGTCGGTAAAATAACGGCAGCTACGGTAAAACTCAGCTTCTGGTATTTTTTTTACTGTAAATTAGAGATTTTTTTCTACAGCGTAGCCTGGTTTCCAGTTACTTCAGCAACAAACACGAGATGGAAACGGGTCACAAAGAGGCAGAAATGAAGAGATTTGGAAGAATATAATATGCCTTATCTTACCAGGAGCAAACAACATTCCCCAAAAATGATCTATGAGCAGACAGATAAACAAAGTTTCCACTAGAAACCTTAAGATGATGGCTGCACATTAGCAGGGGACGCGGTAGCGACTGAATGAGTGAACGCTCAAATGAAAGTTATGAATAAGTCACAAAATGCATTTCTCCACTCTGATAAAGTAGGCACTCCATCATCTGGATGCCTGTTTTCCTGGAGCGACCAGCAGTGAAGGAAAAAGGAGTGGAATACAACGTTCCTGAGTGGCGAACATGCACAAAAACCACATGAAAAATATGTCAAAGAAACGTAATGATAGATTTGCACTGGTTTAAAGAGGATCTTCACCACTTGTTTCAGCCTTTTCAATGATGTTAAAATCCATCTCTGTGGATGGGCCTGTGTTCCTGAGGGAAAGTTTTTTATTTTATTTTTTTTTTCATTTGTTTTATCCTGCTGTAATAGTTGTGTAGTGATTGAAGAGGACGTCTCTCAATGTTTCACTAACTGAAACAATTTTCTGTTTTCTGCTCCTCAGAAATGGAGGATTTTATTTTTTTTAGGATGATCCTTTTCTTAAGCCCACTGGCTGACAGTACACAGAAACAGGTGGGGGAGGGTCACTGCTAACTCTGTTCTACACACACAAAAAACACCCCACTGTGTACTCTGGAGGTTTAAAATAATTTTTTCCTTTTAAACCGTGGCCGTGTTCTCTGTCCGTTTCGCACATCGCCACAGAGGAACGTCTTTTCCGTCTGAAAAACGCGTGTTCCTCCTCCTGACGCCGCCGTTGCTTCCTGCATGCCAAACACTCAGACTTTATCAACCGTGCTTGTTGGTGGGCTCCTCATTGTTCTGGCAGACGAAACGAAGGTTGTTCCCTCAGCGAGCGGCGGCATCCTGTCACTTCTTTAAGGCGTAACCTTGCTGACAGTCTGCAGCAGGATGAAAGCTCCCTCAGTGTGAGCGCTCTCCAGACAGGAGTCCCGGCTGTGCTCACCTCTCTCCATCTCTCTTAATCATACTGTATATATTTTTTCCTGTATCCCTTTCACTTGTTTTTATTAATCAAAGTCCCTGTCTTTTATTCCTCTTTCAGAGTTTTTATTTGGTATTCCTTTTTCTAGTGAAACTGGATCAAATCGCTTTTTCTATTTCCGTTTCACCCGACCTGACCTCAGCTTCAGATACAGCCTGTTGATCTTTTTTTTTTTTTAAATCACTATTGCGACAATAGAGATTCCTCTCCAGATGCTTCCTGGTGGTGAGCGCTAAAGTCGTTACTGTCTGTTTGGTGAAATGCAAAGACAAAAATAGCATTCTGAGAGGATTTTTTTTTACCCCCACAGCCGGTTTTCCCCTCTGATCCATTGTTCTCCGAGACTCGACTCACACACACAGCGAAGGCCGAAAGCATGTTTCTGGCAACCTAAATATTCCCTCTGAGGAAATTGCATGAATGCTGAGGTCTGGATGCAGAATGCTAATAAGACTCTGCTGCTTGTGTACAGCCTGTCATTTTTCTCTACGTGTTTCTGTGTAGTTAAACTGCATCTGTTTACCCAGAACTGAACAATTTATCAGGATTCAGGTCAGAGTGCATTTTTTTTTTCTTTTCTTTTTTTTTTTTTTTACCAGTAACGATTATTCTGAAAGCGGCGGGATCGACTTGCGTGTGTTCGCCGGAGAGCTTGGGTTCTTGATCAGCAGGCTCCCAAAGGAAGCTGTCTGGATCAAGAGGCTGAGGAGTCTGAGCAGCCTGCCTGTGTTTCTGCTTTGCCTTAAGCAACCGGGTGCAAAATATGGATTAAATCACCATCATGCTCATCATTCCTCCATTCCCTTTGTTTCTATTGTTTGTACCTTTCACCAGGTCCTTACATTAAAAATCTATCTATCTATCTATCTATCTATCTATCTATCTATCCTCATTTTCAGGCTGCACCTGTTTTCTGCTACCTCTGAAATCTGGCTGCAGATTGATGCGCTGCGTCTAAATGCTTACGGCAGCATAGATCATCTAGATCAGCGTTGGCACGCAGCCTGCATCGATCAAGTCTGGTGAAGAGAGAGAGGCGGTAGTGTCTCGTTCATCTTGCTCTGTTTAATTCTCTCCATCCAGCGTTGGTTACTTTGCATGTGGTGGCTTTGTGTAGAGTCTAGTAATTGAGTCTGAAGGTGGAGTGGTTGGTAGCACTGTTGCACTGTTACTAGAATGTTTTTTGCTTGGTGTCACATTAGATTGATTGAACTCTGTCGAGGGAACATATCAATGTATCTAATGTATGACGCTTACAGAAATGATGTGCAAACCACTTTCTTGATGATATTTTCCCCAAAAGACGTAAATGTGAGTCATGGGTAGCATGCTAGTTGCTAGCCCATGCAAGGCTAATGGCATCAAATCCAATGCTAACTCTCGCCTATCCGTGCTAACGTTAGCGTTAAGAAGATGTCATACTGGTCACAAACCTTTCAGCAGCTACCTCAAGTGTGTATAGTCTTCGCATTTGCCAGTATCGGCCGCTCACTTACTTCTGGTGGTTGCTTGGTTACCGCTGCTGGCCCATCATTAATCAGCTTAGCTGGCTTAGGAATGGATATAACTTCCTGCGAAGAGCAAGTAGCGACCGCTGGGTGGACGTTAGTCTTCATTTTGGCGCTGAAAAAGATCCACACCTGCATGCCCGGGATCTCTCCAGATGATCCACCTTCCTCTCACAGCACTAAAATGTTACTGTTAGGTTAATAGGTTCTTTAAATTGTGTGTTAAGTGTGTGTGAGCATGATTGTCCTGTGTGTGTCTCTGTGTGTCCTGTCCAGGGCTTATCTTGACTCTCGCCCAATGATCACTGGAGACCAGGGATCGTGCAGGGATAGACAATGGATTGATGGTAGTTTGTTTTTTTGCTCATTGCTCTTCTCCTTGTCACTGTCACTCAGTCATCACCGGAGTGTAATGCCACTGATGTCACACTCTGTGGCACAACTTCCTGCAGGCCTCCTCCTCTTGGAGCATAATTGCTCCAACAGTTTACCAGCAACTGCTTGTTATTTTCATCGTTTTTGAGTGCAATTCCTCTGAGATCCATAAAATACAAGCCTGCAATCTGATTATATTACAAAATGTCACATTAACCCGCAACCACTGATGTGTAGACTTCAGTTTGCTGTGCCTGAATTTTGATGGCTACTGTATTTGATTTCTACCTCCAACGTCACATGGTCTTCAGGAGCAGTCGTATCTTGGTGTTTTTGGAAACGTCGCCGATCTCTCTTCTCCAGAGGCCAATAATTCCTTGATTTAGTCGGAGCAAGACAGACAGACTGTATCTGTTGCTCTCATTTTCTTCTCAGCCAACTGCACAAGGCGTTTCCAATGTGACAACAGCAGTGTGCTTACTGTATCTGTATCTACTGATGTGATTAATTTAGGCTGAAAATTAGGAGACGCTCTCTTTCCCCAAATGACGGAAACTCACTCAAGTGTCTTCATCTGCTCGGCACTTTTCTGTTTTATTAATATATACTCAGATGCGTGCCAGCAGATTCTTGCAGTCTGTTCTGCTGCGTGATCCTGCCAATTGAAGCGGATTACTTTAACATCAGCAGAACACCGAGCCAACTCTCAGTGGTGATATTGCTGTACTTTCGTCTCATCTGGAACGTGTCACTGGCCGTTTAGGCGCTTCGCAAACGGGAAAGCTTTAGGAAGCATTGAGCATGGCGCGGTGAAAACGGATAGATTGAAAGGAAAATTGGATTTCATGGGCTGCCTTCTAAAGGGCTGTGTTCATTTAGTGCACTGTGTGGCTGCAGGCATGTTGATTATGATAAGAGGTTCTGTTTTGGTCAGAGGGCATTAAATCAGCCAAAGCAGACTCGAAGAGTGAGCACACACACGTGTACGCGCTGCTCACGCTCAAACAACCGTTCACAAACTCATCGGATCATGCCAGTTTTCCTTTACGTAACATCCGACGCATAAAAGTTGTTTAATGGAGTTCCGCAGAGCGCTCTCTTTCCGATCAGACCTAGGAACTGAAGATGGAAAATGTAATAATGAAGTAGGTTGATGCGTCACGATGATTCCCTGTGTCTGTGTTCTCCGTTTATTTCACATCTCCCTGGTCGCCATGTCTATGGGGCACTGCCAGGTCCAGTCAGTAAAAGGTTTCGAGTACCAGCACAGTTTCCTGTTTTGCCGTGTATGCTGTCGTACTCAAAGTTGCACATCATGCGAGTCTGAATTGGAGAAAGTGACGAAAATTCTGTGGGACTCAAAGTTCTGTCATCTTCCTGTATTGTGTTTCCTACTTTTGATACGCCCCTGTTCTGAATAGAGCACAGGGTTTCCCTCAGTGTATTATAAGCCTGGCGGGCCACCAGGCTTTACTTGTGCCCCCACCAGGCTAACCACTCCTCATTTATTTTATTTTATTTTTTTTAAATATTTACATTTTTTAAAACTTTATAGTCGGTGTTCAATCATTAATCTTCCAATAACACATAATTATCAACTCATATTTTCAAATTTCCTGAAATTTGAAAATTTCAGGAATTGAAATTCCTGAAATTGAAATTTCAGGAATTGAAATTGAATTCAATTTCAATTCCTCAAGTTTTTGAGTTTTTTTTAACTCAAAAACATGGCAGGCCGCCTTAGCGTTCCAATCACTGGGATTATCAGGTTTTCTGGGGGAAACACTGGAGCATCCATATTAGGATGAGGGTTATGAGATTCTGCTGCATTTAGGAAGGGATGCTCTACATTTACATGGTGTTGCTGTTTATTATTTTTACATTAGAGATCAGGTGACCTTCTTGAAATCACTAATTTCCCGTTTTGTGACGGTACCCAAGTCGTTACTGCCTTAACGATTCAGCATGTAGGAAAAACCCGTCAATTACATTTTCAGTTTCAAGCATGTTGAGGTGAATTTTCATCAGCGCAAATGTGTAGCGTAGCATGATAAACTTTCTCAGCTTTTGTGTGAAGGGACCATGAATTTAGATGAAGTCCCGTCTTGAAATATCTTAGAAATCGACCGCCTGTCTGGATTACGGCGTACATAACCATAATATCAACAGGCGGAAGCAACTGCAAACATGACCTGCACTTACAGAAGAAGCCATTTAGCATGGAGATGTGTGGTGATGAACTGCTTCAAGCCGCATCTCACTGGACAAAAGACCCAGTTAATGGTGTGGATGTAGTTCAGTGGGTCGAGCCTGTGGCTACATTGGTGTAACTGTGTCACTGTGTTCTGTGGCGCATTGTGACCTTGCTTAGCATCCGCCCAGTCATCCATCCCTCTGTCGATTGTCAGGCTTCAAAAGAACTCACTGTGACCCACAATGCCATTGTGGTTGCCAAGCAATCAAGCAGCGGGAGAAACACGGCAGGGAACGTTTTTTTTTTTTTTTTACGACGTCCTGTATTAACGTCCTCCCCCCTTGAAATGCAAACATTTCCACTGAGCCAAAAATGATAAACAACGAGGCTTTTATTCAGTGGCAACCGTTGTTGTAGCCAAGAAGAACTGCACCGGTTGAACACAGAGAGTAGTTTTGACTCTATTAGGCTTCTTCGGCATGTATGTGTAATAATACGGACAAATGATCCAGATGATTGGGACCCCCGTCGTGCAGCGTTTGGTTCCTGCTGTGCTGGCTGTATGCTAAATGCTTTCAGGGCCTCAGGGTTACTAAGTCAACACAAAAAGCTGGCTCATCCTACCTCATTTCTAAATGTGGCCATTCCCCGGAGTCGTGAAAGTGGTGCTAAATTTAGAAGATTTTGAAAAATCTGCAAGTTCTTATCGAGTTTTCATCCTACAAAATGTCCCGCTCACCTACTTCCTCTGTAAAAGGTCCGTACGTGACTTACCCACAGCGCAGACGAGCCTGATGAATTATTGAGCCAACGGTGAAGCCCTTATGAATTATCCAGCTGTGTGTACCCCGAGTGAGCGGGCTGCATACTTCTCGTGTTGACCCCGTGTGTTTGTACCGCCGAGTACGAACACCAGTAACAGGAATAGATGGACTTGTAAAAAAAGCACAAAAAGATCCAATCAGGGTTCTGGTTTCTTTTGCAGAAAATCTGATTTAGATTTCAAACCAGAAAAACAATCTTGCTTGAAGTTCTTTATTTTCTTTTCTACAGCGGAAACACGTTAAACCCAGAATAATGAACCAATTTTCCGATCTGGAGTAACTTCCAGCTTTGCTGTTTTTAACTGTTGGTTGTATTGCCTGAACTGATTGTCAAGTTGTACTCTTTATGTCACTTTGCAATAATTTTTTTTCTGTAATAAATCCACCACAGATGTCCTGTACATAAATTCAGCTGACCGATAAAGTTACAAACTGATGGGTCGAGTAAGTAGAAGTTTGGGAAGATAAATTTCAACAAATTAGAGCTGAAATGACTGACTTATAACAAACTGTAGGGATTTATTTAATTTAAACTTATATCGTCATTGTCTTTACGTGTTTCTGGCATTTCGTCATGTTGCAAACAGAAATATTTGTGGTTGTAAATGTCAAAGAGCTGCTTTTACTCAGACACCCCTAAATGAAATCCAGTCGCATGTAAAGAGCAATGAGACAGACCAAATGAGTGGAGGATGGATAAAACACTATGAGTGGTGGAAAGCTGACGCCTTGAATGCACCATACCCACGGTGAAAAGAGGTAGTGGCAGTATCATGCTGTGGGGTCCTAATATTACGATCAATTAGGGCGTAGCATTAACTAATGTTAATATTATAGCTACTTATATAATCGATCTGATGATGTTTGATAAGAAAATTAGGAAACGCAAACAAGTAAACAAATTAAAGAAGCAAAACTTTCTTGTAAAAATTTTTGTTTTTTTCCTTTGAGAAATTCACAAAAGTTTCCAACTTTACTTACAACATCAGGCCAATTGTCCAAGACAATTAAAGGAGGAACAGCAATAAAAATAAAAATTTATTGATGATGATCAGATCCGGTAAAACCAGCATTAAGGATTTTGAATTTGGCACCTCACCACTTTAGGAAAGCTTTATCCACATCCTTGAACTGCTGACGCCACGCGGCTGTGTTTGCAACCCGAGCTGCATGCGCGGCCCCTCGGGTTCGCCGGGTCATTACTGCTTCCGACTGGTCATTAATTAATGGGAAAATGGATTTTGGCATGGCTACCGTGGCTGTAATTACACGCCATATATTTTGCGCGCTTCACCGTAAATACACACAACTATGTCCGTCCTGTGATTTATCCCCTCTGAAGTCAGCTCATCGATCGTCTGGTGAGCGACGGAGCCCCTAACCATTGAAGAAAAGATTTTGCAAGCCTTATCGCTGTGTTTCTGTTGAGAGGGGGAAAGCAGCCTTGAAATGCAGAGCAGCGGGCGCTCATAGCGAGAACACACCCCCGACGGAGAAGGAGCCGCGTCGGAGGCTGGAAAACTCTCCGGCTTTCAAGTTTGATGCAGGAATCCGATTAAAATAACCACAGGGAAGTGTGTAGATGTGAGAAATTTTACAACAAGGTGGCTTTCAGCGTGAATTTCCTCAGATGGCTTCCTTGAACTATTCGCTTTGTTCATTTGCGACTCAACTTACAAAAACATACCATTCATATTTTGGCTGAAAGTCACTGATGGATTAGCCTTGAGTGTTAGCAAACAGCGAGCGCACGAAATGTTGCATTGTTACACCTGACTGCAGCAAGGGAAAAATGCTGACAATACAGCCAACCCTCCTGTCTGTTTTTTATGGCACAGCTAGATGACATGTATGCATTAAGTTTACCTCTAACCAGTTGTCAATCTGCATACATATTTTTTCTCTCCAGAGTAGAAGAGTTGATTAGACTGGAAACATATTGCTGTGTAAACAAGAAAAAGTTAGCATATTAATCAGAAAGCTGGACTGCATTGAGATGCTACTGACACCATCGTGGGTTTATGATGCGAAAACAAGTGATGCTTCATACAGATTCACCACCAATCCAATGATATTTCAGAGTGTGTGATAAATTGACTAGCTTCTGTTGTTTAAGGTGTCACTCACGCGATCCTGCTCTTCACATTATGAAACGTCCGAATCAATAACACAAAGAAGGATGTGGTGTCTGCTGCTCAGTTGTTGTTGCAACAGTTTGCAGAGTATTAATATGCATGAAAAACAATCAGTGCTTCCAAAAAATATTGTCCCGTTTTAAATATTTTTCTGTTTCTGTGACACTATAATGTTTCCGATGATAAAACTAAATGTGTTTTTTCTTTATTTAACCTTTTATAGTTTTAAAATGTGTTTTTCTAGAGTTCCCTGGATCATAAAGACATAACCTAACTAAAAAATGTTCTTCAGTTTTTCAAATAATTTAGAATAGATAGAATATACTTTATTGATCCCCAAGGGGAAACTGCTTATTTGTCGACAAACTTCTCCATCTAAGGTTTAAAATATTAATAATACAAATATAGCCATAAAATAAACATCTATAAATATAAACATAAAAATAAATATGAATATAAAACAACCATATTTGTTTTTTTTTACTTGTGGGGGGAAAATAACTTTCCAGAATCGCCTGGCCCTTTAAGAAAATATGATCGCCCTCTCTTTTGCCAAATCCTTTTTCTTTTTGTTCAATTTCACAAGTTTGATTCAGGCTTGATTACCGATGCATCCGAACCAGGAAACCACTTAAGTAGGACCTGTCTGACAACATGAAGTGGGCGAAAACGTCTGATACAGAACAGCTCATAGCCCTGTCAAATAAAACACAAGTTACTGACATCTATCAGAAAAAAAAGGAGAAAACGCCTCCAGTTTTTAATTCAAAATTTATGGATAAAATGGTGAATGAATCATCCAAGATGCTATAAAATAAGCCAGAGGAACATCTGCAGCACTACAGAGCTGTCTTACATTAATTAATCATTCAGTGTCTTCAGGTTTCAATAATAAGAAAGAGATTGAGCAAACATGGCTTTAGTAGAGGAGTTTTAAGGCAGAAATCACACGTTTGCCAGAAGAAATCTTGATTATCCGTGAGACATTTGGGAAAGTCAAGGTTTCGGAGTGGCCTAGTCAAACTTTAGGACTCTCAGGATTCTGTGGCATGACCTAAATCAGGTCGTTCCTGCGCAAAAACTTTACGAAGTGCGTCTACTAAGTGGATTCACTGTTGAAGACTTTGGCAAAATTCCACAGCAGACATGGAAAATATTAATTTCCAGGGAACAGAAACACTGATCTGCAGTTGTTGCCACCCAGGTTGGTGCAGGTAGTTATTACATTTAATAACAGGCAATTATTTTTCTACAAAGAGCCAGGTTGGTTTAGATACTTGTTTCTTCTCTTAAGAGATGAAATAATTCAGGAACAATGTCTTGCATTTGTTCTGTTTTGTCTTTGACGGTGAAATCTGTTTGACGATCCGAAACATTTAAGCGTGGAAAGAAAATGTAACAGAGCAGTTACTTTTAGCAGAGCTGTGTTTATGTTGTTTGAACAAATGCATACATGATTACAGGCTTCCCAGGACCCCACCATTCATTGCTTTCTGATGCATTTCCTTTGCCTCTTAAAACGGGGACAAATTGCATGCTGCATGGGGCCGAGGGGAGGAGGATGATTAATGCTCTGACGCAGAGAACGCTCCACATGATGGGTGCAAAATAATTGCGGCTCTGTTTTATTTCTGTCATCTGCTGCCAGACGTAAGCCTGCTGCTGTTGGGATTTACCAGGTGAAACCGTGCTGTCCAGTCGGCGCCTTTGTAGGAAGAAATCCTGACTTATTGTTGCAAACTGAAAGCAGAGCTAGCAGCAGGTATCTGGGGATCGATTAAAGAAGTTGTAGATTTAGAGCGCACACTGACTACTACATGAATAAAAGCACCAATTGACTTTTATCAGCAAATATCAGCTCCTGATGTTCTTTTAGGTGTGAGCAGTTGATTCTGATTCTGTCTCTATGTCACCTACAGGCCAACTTGTGTCAACTTTATTTCAACAAAGAAATAGATAAAGACAGAAACTGAAGGAAATGTTGGAAATAGTAACATAAATAAATAAATTTAATTCAGAACACAGTGCAATGTGGGTGTCTAGACAGCCAAAGGTTTGGTTGAGCTGTCATATTTCCTTGCATGCAATTCCTCACTATCATGAGGTTAAGTTACTTCATCACCGCCACAACTATCTAATGTTGCAACTTACACAATAATGGTAAAGTTCCTGAACTTTAGCCATTCAAAGTTTTATTAACAGCAATAAATAGGTGGATAAACTGGTGAAATTACTGTTTGCTATTTGCAAATATTCTATTTATTTATTTATATATTTTATTTGTGAGGAAAATAATGACTGTGATCTTTAAAATTCAATCAATGCTCCATAAGTCACATAATAGTTGCTAACTTCTGCTTTGATTTAAACATTTTAATCATTCAAAGTATTTCAAAATGTTTAATTTAAACATGCACTGAAATCAGACGGCAGATTGAAATTACTATTGATTGGCTGATTAACTGGGAAAGATGTTGATAGATTAGACAGATTCCAAAATAATTACTGGGTTCAACCCTATTCCACATTTATAAGGACCTGAAATGTTTAGAAACAGACAATTTTACACAAATGGACAATATAATTGCCTTGTTTAAGCCAGCTGAGTAGCAGTGCACAGCAACAGGTGGGGGAGGGGCAGCACTGTGTTACTATGCTCCATAAAGCTAGGTGAAACTCCTTATTTAAATATTTAAAGTGTATGTTAACGGTGGGTAAATTAAAATATTTGTAATATAATAATAATGATACTGCAATATTTGCTGTTTTTAGTCAATTAAAAGTCATTGAGACATTGAAAAGATGCTGCAAAATAAAAAAAAAAATTACTTTTCAAAGATGCTGCAAGACTCTCAGTAATATTTTACCCCAGTGTGATTCATCTGTAATGAATCACGCAGCTCATCTTGGTCACATTCCTCTGGTGTCTCTTGGTTTTAGACTGGGAAACATTCCTGCAGTAATTATGGCAGCAGCAGGTTGCAATTCACCAGGTCAAAATGCATTTTCTTTTTTTTTGCGTTTGGACTCCACTGGATGCGGTGTGAAGCTCCGTGTGCGACCCGGGTCATCATCTTATGCTCTGCCTGACGGGAATTTGAAAAGTAAATGCAGGATTAGGGGATTACGACCAAAGTGTTGAAACATGGCCAGCAGGATCATGACACAGCAGCACCTGCCCTGCGCCGCGGCCCAGCTGAAAAGCAACTTGACCGGGAGAGCCGCTTCCCTGTCTCCATGCCTACGGAGAGGGGCTGTTCTTGTTTTGCCGGAGCATGCTCAGTTTGGCTCGCTTCCCCCCTAACAATAGCCAGCGAGAGGGCTCGCATTGACACACACACACACACACACGCACACACACACACACACACACACACACGCGTGCTCTCTCTCTCTCAGAGTCTACTCCGGCTCGCAGTGGGAGCGAGACGGAGAGGAGAGGCTGCACGCTGTGGGGCTGCCGGGCTGCTGAGCTTCACGGCACAGAAACAGACCAAACAAAGGTAGGCACCCGGACCCGCTCACGTTCTACTGCGTCTGCTTCTGTTTAATCGCCTTTCCTGTAGAGTTTGTAGCGTTCTTTGCTGTAGAGTGGAGAAGAGGCTGAAGATGAGGAGGAAGGGACCATGTGGTCTGCTTTGTGAGTGACAGGGCTGCACTTTTCTTTTCTTTCTCCATCTAAGTGAAGAATCTCTCCCGCACAGCGAGGCAATGAAATTTCATGAGCGTTGTCTGCAGCTTGACTGTTTCTTCATCTCAAACAGAGGTGTAGTAGTTGACAAAGCGGAGGGGTCGCTGAATTATTCATGCCGCCTTGTATGGAGTGAAGTCGGAGGATGACAGCAGGTGTAATGCGATGCTTTGCATGGACGCAGATAGCTGCTTCAGCCTCTTTTCATACTGCTGGCCCATTTTACAACCGTCACTTTGCTTATTCGCGATGTGTGGCTCACATTTTTGGAGCCTCTTGACTTGGATGATCTAATTAAAAAAAAAAAAAGAAAAAAAAGTGGAGATAATTCCCTGGAAGCAAAGATTTAAAAATCAAAATGTTACCTGATCTTCAAGCAGAAGAAATGTGAGGAGCCGGTTCTTTTGCCTCGTTGACTGTTTCAAGTTATCTGTGTCTATGTGTGTGTGTGTGTGTGTGTGTGTGTGTGTGTGGTCTGTCTGCGTGTGTGTGTGTGCG
>NW_006799958.1:3042377-3075275 GCF_000485575.1 Poecilia formosa | reverse complement strand
GAAAAAAAAAAAAAAAAAAAAGTAAGAAAAGTGGAGATAATTCCCAGGAAGCAAAGATTTAAAAAACAAAATGTTACCTGATCTTCAAGCAGAAGAAATGTGAGGAGCCGGTTCTTTTGCCTCGCTGACTGTTTCAAATTATCTGTGTGTGTGTGCGTGTGTGTGTGCGTGTGTGTGTGTGTGTGTGTGGTCTGTCTGCGTGTGTGTGTGTGCGAGCTTCTCGTCAGACTGAAAGGTATCTCCAGCGTTATCATGTAGTCTCGCCCTATTTCTGTCTGAGAGATTCACTCGCTCCCTCTCTCTCTCTCGCTCACGCTAAAAGATTCAGCAGCCACTTCCCACAAGATTAATTATTGTGGCTGATGAATTCCTGCTTGGTCGATAGAGTATTCCTCTGCAGCCGGCCCGCCGGCCCCTTGTGTCTGCGCCTGTGTGCGCTGATCCGGGAGCAGCATGAATGTAAAACGGCCTCGTATTGTAATCGAGAAGTGAGACGCTGGATGAAGTTGTTAGATTAATACAGCCGTGTCCAAAACTTTTTGGCTTGGCGGCCAAAAAAATGTCAAGTTGAAAGCACTGCGTGGGGCGCAACATTTTTTACTTTTCTTCTTAATTATTATCGCAAAAGCTATTTTAATTCTTGATTTTTACCCTTTGAGTAAACGACAATCTAAACACACAATGATGTAAAATTTCTGTAGACAAGCTCTGAATAAATCAATGAAGATTTAAAACGGAAACAGGATCCTGCAGGTTACCAGATAAATAATAATAATAATAATAACAATAAAACAGCTAATCATGTTGCACATTTGTCATCTTTTTCTGGATTTGTTTGTGTTATTTTAGCAACAACAGCTAAATGTGGCTCACTCTCGCTTTAGTTTGACGAATTCATAAAATGGGCGTGCCCAAGTCCGTGTTTTAGTAGAAAGCCTCTGGATGTTTGTGGTTCCTACTGCTAATAAATTTAATTAAAAGCAAAAACCTGGATGAATACTTTGTGTTGCATCAGTGAAAATTTCATCCCAATATTGTTTTTTAAAAATCTGCATCGACTGCCTGAACTAGCAAACCAAATTTAGGCTGTTCTTGAACTGTGATCAAGGACCGGCCAGAATCCTCCCAAGGACCTCAAATGGCCCCTGTACCACGCCTTGGACAAACAACTGGAAGACTTAAAGTTGAATTTGAGCTTCTTTAAGTCCTACTTGTAATACTGAGTGAGCATTTGGTTTTCTACTACTAGGTTGATCATACAGGTAGTTTATCAGGTGCAGACGAAAGCAGAGACTATCCAGTAAAAGGAAAATTAGAGTTAATGTCCCTTTACTGAAACAGGAAATCAGCTGTTTCTGCTTCACTTCTCCACAGGGTTTTAGCACTTTAAGGGAAGGTTTGGGGTTTGTGAAGGTTCTGCTCATCATTCATCAGATGAGCTGAAGCGGTACATGATGTTGTATTAACCAGGAAAAAAAACAAAACAGTTGCAGTAGCTGCTAGGAATACAAGCAGGTAGGATTGTACTTCACTCCATTTTATGCATATAAGCACTAAAGAAGCATTTTCACAGATCTCAAAACTATTTGTTGTACCTGTTTGCAGTCCGTGAGATGTCCTAATATTTAGCATATACGACACTTTTCATTACTGTTTAAATGCTTGACAGCAAAACCAGTGTCAGAACTGCTGGCCAAGCTTTGATTTTCCAACTTAGACGTGATTTCAGGGGAGTTTGTTGTCACTTTTGATATTTAGGTAAAATCCCACTTTTGTATACTACTACTGTAGGCAGGTTTCCGGTCGCTGTAGTAGTTTTAATGCACCGGCACAAATAATAAATGGACTGAATATATAAAGAATTTTTCTAGTCATGCTCACCACTGAAAGCACTTTACACCAGAACCAAATTCACACACACTTATCCACGGGTCGCTAGACGACTTGGGGTTAAGTACTTTGGAGCACATCGACAAACAAGTAGAAGCTGAAATTGAAAGACGTAGATAAGTGTTAACACTGACTTTATTAAAATTGAAAACATGAAGACTAAGCACGGCTAAAGCAGTGCTAGGCTAAAGATTGGGGCAAAACTATAGTAGCTTTGGTTTTCTTCAGCTTACTGTTTCTTCTCATGGATTTGCTTCTTCACCTCACATTTAAAGTTTAATGGAAACAGTGAGGATGAAGAGAGTTTCATGTGAAAAGTGTGCATCTCTTATCATTATTATGTCATTATTATCATTATTGATGTCCATTCTGCACATATTCACCACTACAGGAAGTCTTTAAAAATCTCCACCGTGGAGTTAGTTTTTTTTTTTTTTTTCACAAAATACCACATTTACATGTGGATGTAAGGTTCAAACACATATAAACAGGATTTCCCCCAGTGTATTATAAGCCTGGCGGGCCACCAGGCTTTACTTGTGCACCCACCAGGCTAAATATTGCTTATTTATTTAAGTCTTTTTAAAATGTTTGCATTTTTTAAGACTTTATTCTTGGTGTTCAGATGCTAATTTTGCAATCTTTCAATAACACGATTATCAAGTGATATTTTTAAATTTTCTGTCAACTTTAAACATTTTTTAAGTCAAAAACATGGCGGACCGCTGGATGAATGACTGTCCTAGCACCCAACCACCGGACTTAGCAAATTTTGTGGGGGAAACCTTGTATGAAATACTCTGTTGCAAAATATCAGAGAAGACTACATTTTTGGATTACGTACACAATTCAAAATATCTGTTAGAAATTGTCAATAAATTGCAGTTTTTACACATATCTAATTTTGTGCTTTGCAAATACAACAAAGACTTATCTATAAAAATTATTTTAAAGAATTTCTGTTCTGTGTAGAAATATCCGGTCAAGATCGAAGGACCATCTGTGTTTATCCCAAGTGAAGAGGCCAAGCAGGTTATCTACTGCTGGTAACACATTAACAGCTTGTGACCTTCTGACAGAACTTCACTTCAAAAATCCATTCCTTCAAGAAAACCAACACAGATCTTTATCGTCGTCCGCCGAGCCGATGAGTCACCTGCCTGGCTAAAACTGGAGGAGATCCACCGATGCGACACTCACCAATCCAGATGAAATACAAAACAGACAAAATAAAAAGATAAGAGCCGTGGACACATGCAGCGACAGAAAAGGAGCAGATAATAGAGAGCTGTGGAGTGATGGATGGTAGACTCAGAGCGAGAGAGAGAGAGAGAAAGGCACGGACGAGAGGCACTCTCTCACCCAGCGTGATATTGGAAAATAAATTGAGTTGACATGAGCAGGTTTGCATAGAGATATTGACGCCGCGGAGCGGGAAGTGAGAGGTTCGGACTAGGGGATTAGGAGGTTCACGCGAGGCTAATCATCTCCGTTAGGGCGACCAAAAGGCTTCCTGGGGAAGGTAATTAGCAATTTCCATCTGCCATTGATGAAAAGATAAAACGCTGGAGTGAAACCCGAAAGCCGTTTCATTAAACGTTTGACTGTTTCAGTCAAAACGGTTATTCCTGTAGCAGTTAGCGCAGCGCATGATGTCAAGTTTGATTGTCAGAGCTGGGAGTACGGTGGCTCAGAGGAGCTGTAGGTGATGTGACACTGTTGTTCCTCATTCTGCTCTCCTCTCCACCCCACTTTTTTTTGTGAGAGTTTGAAGTTAGACAGGTTTCTATTTACGGCTTTAAATGGGATGCTGCTGTACTCTCAGGAGGCTTCTACTTCCTGTTTCCAGATAAAACACAGCGAATAAGATCCGGTATTTTTTATTTATTTATTTTTACATCAAACAAACTCCAGATGCTGTACTTGTTTACTGCCTTTTTTTCCCCCGTTATAACGGCACCGAAAGCTTCGCCATCATGAAACTGGGTTCACAGTCAGCACCAATTGTTTGTTAGGCCAGAGGAAACGGGCACATGTGTGTTTTTCCCCCAAATGAAAGCAGCTCCAGTGCTCCACTGGTTTTTCTGCTTGTTTAGCTCCGTCTCTTTGTGTTTCGATAGCCGCAGGCCTAAACTCCGGCACAGTAAAATGGGTAACCCCAGTAAAATGGGCGCTATCTTGGTACCGGGTCTTCTCTGGGACAGAAGAAAGAAACTTTCATCAGGACCTTCAAGTCAAAATGTCATCAGCAGCATTTTGAAAGCGTCCTACTATTCCGTCATAAAAGGAATCCAGAGTCTGATTGTGAATAAGTAGTCGGTGAATTGGTGTACAATTTTTAACCTCTTATTTCAATGGAGATCAGTTCCACACACAGATCTGCTTTCACTGTTTTATGTTAAAATAGACATAAAACAGCTGAATTGGAGGTAACAGTTTATTTGACAGGGTGTGCATAAGACTGACATGACACTGTTATTAACATGACATGACATGTTACGAACATGAAGGAGTCTTCATGAATGTTTCATGTTGTCATGAAGTGTCATTTGGTAAATAATGACACTTTAACTGCAAAGTTGACACTATTAATAGACGTTTCATGCAACTTTTAGGGCAACTTTGCATTAAAAGTGTCATTATTTTATGACAACAGTCATAAACATTCATGAAAACTCCTTCATGTTCATAACACGTGTTATGTCATGTTAATAACACTGTCATGTCAGTCTTATGCACACCCCTTCAAATAAATTGGATATTTACATTCCCTATATAAAGAGACACAACTATTTTTTCTTCCAAATTGTCAGACCATAAATTAGACTAAATGTTGAAGCAATTTCAGCTTCAAATTTACAAACTTAAGCTATATTAAACTATTAATTATATCCTATAGAGATCATTAGACTACAGCTTCAACAATCAATATGTTTGCATAACTTTTGCAGCAATAGGGAAGCAGATAGATGATCATTTTTTGTTGTAATTTTTTCTGTAAGCATATCAAACTCAAGATGTGAGAATCCCACACTCACAAATCTGACGACCAGTCATGGTCCAGTTTTCCTGTGGTTAGTTGTCCTTAGATGCTCCTAAGCCTCAGCTAACCATTTTAAACACGCTATGTCTCTAACTCAGACTGGATTCGCTACATGAACTGTAAAGCAGGCCGAGCACCGAATTGAGGAACTTGTTGAGAAGTATAGCTGGGATTAAGTCTGGTTATATGTTGTACTCAATTAGCAGTAAACCTAAGTTATAGCTGAATATAAAGACCATGCTGGAGGCGATCATACATCGCGCTCCAATGCAGCACATCTGTAAATACTAACTAAATAGTTCATACATCTTGCAGCTGTTGTTGCTTGTTAATCACGTCCCTGTAAACTCCACTAGCGGCTGATCAATGCCTCGCCTTCCCCGGCCCTTCCCCCTCACACTGCTAACCATCTCGCCCCTTCTGTTCCCCTTTTCATGATATTTCTTTTCCTTCCTGCATGTCTCATTTAATAACCACTCCTATCCCACCATAAAAATCACAGTTTTCTCCTTGACTTGCCAAGGAGAAACAAACGAGGGGGTTCTCTGCCCTCCTCCTTTGCGCTGCCCGTTCGTACAGAAAGCGCGAGTCGTGTGATGACATCCAGAAGGGCTTCAGCAGATACAGATCCTTGTAGATGCCTGCAGGAGCCAGCCGGTCGATACCGAGGCCTTGATGCATCTCTGATGGCTCCTTGTTAGCGTTGGCGATGTTGCCGACATGAAAGCCTTTTGGAAAACCTTGACACCGTCTCTGGAAGGTCAAGGTTTGCTATCGATTCAGAGGAACCGGGCCGCCGTTGGAACATATGGTTGGTTTTTAAAGTGGCTATTTTTGTTCTGTAGACTCTGACACACAATCATATCACATCTCATGTTTCTGCGTCATTAGTCAGAAAAGCAATAAGGTGTCATATAAGAGGAAGAAGCTCAATTAACACTAGTTTCAGATGGTCTCATTCATTAGTCCGTCATTGATATTAAAGCTGTTATTTTTCCTCCAGTGCTGCTGCAGCCATAACCAAACTGAATATCTCTCCAGATAATAAAACGTAGCTTTTATTGTGCCCATTTTCAAACATGTTGGTTATAACTGCTTCTCTTAATTGCCAATCCAACTTGTTTCTGACATAGAAACAGTGTTTCTGAATGCTTTATTGTCCAGTTTGGACATTAAAAAGCTCTAATATTGACCTGGAAAGTTTGTCATCCTCTCGCTCTGAGGCAACTGACTCAGCTCCTCATTTATTTGCCTCTCCTCCTCTATCAGGTCTCTCATGTTTTGCATATTTATAGAAGCAAATTCCCTATAAAGCTGCTCCGGCTCACATATGTCTGTAAAACGGGTTGTTAATACCGTAGGTAATCCACGGCTGCTGTTAAAATACTCAAACAATGCTGCTGGGCTTTATTAAAACCGGGATTTACAACAACATCATCATCTGACAAAACTACAGTCCACTTACCTCAAAAACACAGTCAGTGGCAGCAATTCAAGAATATCTAACACATAAACTGACCATTTACCGCACATATGATGATAAAAAGTTCATTTCATGGGATGCTAAATTATTATTGATAAGCTTAAAAAACAAACTTACGTTTACAGAAGAAAGCAGGTTCTAAAACTCCTGCAAAATTCAAATACTGCTGGAAATATAAGGTAAAAAATAAGGCGCTTTGTAAATATTTGATCAACAAAATTGTTTTCCTGTGACCTGTAATACAGCACAGTTAGATTTCATTATGTACTTGCGGTCCCAAAGTAATTTTCTTTGAGCCCCTGGAAAAAGTTCTGATTATTACGTTTAGATGTAATTTCACACTCGGCACATTTAGATTGTTTTCATTTCAGGATCCAACCAGAGAATAAAACCCTGGTGCACTGAAGAGACGGCTATCAAACCGGTGATGCTAATGAAAAGTACTCAGTTAAAATAACCTACTCATGTTATTTTTTTTTCCTCTCCCAGTGGTGAGTAAAATATTGGCTAATTCATCCCTGGATAAGATCATTTCTAACAGGAAACAACTGAATTTCCCATTACAAATAGTGCAAACATAGCTAGCTTTAGCTTCTGCTTGCTAGCATGTAAAATGCTAATATTACTCAAGAGAACAACCCCATTGTTTGGTGTACAATAAAAACCGTTATTATCAACATTATTTTCCACCATAACTTTACCGTCTCATTTATTATTTTATCCCAGGTAAAAGTTAAAGGGCCGTCGTTATCTTAAGTTTAAAGTAACCCAGTTGGGGCATCTTGCTAATCCAGTCGTGGGTCAATCTAACATGACAGATTATGAGTTTTGCCCAACATGATAGGTTCAAATCTTACTGAAAATCAGGTTTAATCAGGTTTTACATATTCATTGTTTCATTTGTGAAATGTCATTTTGCTCCCAGAGTGAAGCAGTTGTTCTATTCTTGATGTGTTTTCTCGCCAAATTCTTTACCTAATATAGAATAAAGTCCAATTAATTAGAATATTGTTGAAACATTCACTTATTCCAGGAACTCTGTTCATAAAATAAAACATACATAAGCTAATTGCACATGGACTGATGCTTTCAAACCATTATTTCTGTTAGTTATGATGATTTCAGGTAATGAAAACAAGATAAAAAAATTGGATCAGACCAGTAAAAAACATTTTATTGCAGAAGTGTTTGCTTATTATCTTTTCAAAACCTTTTCAGGTCGACTTTTAAGCCGATAAACGAGCCTCATTGGAACGTATATTCTAATTTATTGAATATGACTCTACATCCGGAGTCCCATGCAGGATACAGTCTATTTCATGTTATCCCAGATCCCATTAATATAACCGTGTTCTCCTCCCCTTACATTTTAATCTCTCACTCCTTCGAAATAGGTTTCTCACTTTCTAAGGTCAGTGTAATGGAAAAAGAAAGCATTTTGTTCCTTTTTTTTAAAAAGACATCATACCGAGTTTATCCCCTCTTATCTGATGTGCTGCTGAAGGAGACAAAAGGGGCTTTAATAAGCTACATGAGTGATTTTAGTTTCCTGTTTCTTTCTTTCTTCTATCATCGGCATCATCTCTGTTTTTCTTCTCGCTGTGGTCACCTTCAGCCCATCCTCTCGTCATCCTGTCTCTATTCATTCTCAGTGATGAGGTGACTCACGCAGCCATCTGCTGCCCAGCAGAGCTACCGCTGCCGCATGACCCTCGTTCTGTGTATTAACACCGCTCCTGGGGAGACACTGATATCCATACGGCTCTATATCTTACCCTGAAATGCCTTCCCCGCCCCTCCTCCTCCTCTTGTGTGGCTCTTATCAGATTTTCCCTTTTTATTCCCCTTCCTCCTCCTTAGTTGAATTCATGTCTCCGAGTGCTGTTTTACTTCATTTCACCTGATGCTGTTGTTTTTTTTTCTTGCTGTCCTCGTCTGCTTCTACATATTTTGGCCTCTGGGAGACAGATTGTAGTTATGAGGTCAGACCGTGTGCGTGCCAGGCTGCGTGGGAGCATATGGATATGAATTTCAGCAGGTTGTGCGGATGTTTTTTGTTTGCTGATGTCATTGTGATTCTCTGACGAAACAACATCGGACACAGGGCACACACATTGGGAGCAGGTCTGAATGTACGAAGGTGTGTTTTTACTAAACCTGACTGTCATGCTGTTAAAAATCATAATAGTTAGCTTTTTTCAAGTTTTAGGTACTTTAACTTTCTTTTATTTCTTAGACTGTGCTAATGTTCACTACAGCTTTTATTGAACTATATAACATTTGATATTTTCCAAATATAAAATGCACAAATTTATCTTAATGGAGGCTACTTACTTGCTACAGTAGAAGCTAACATCAATGGTCTTTGTTATCTCTTGCTTTTGGATATATAGTCAATTAGTGCCAGCGAAAATAAATAGCACTCCTGGACTAGCAGCTTTACAAACGCAAGCTAGTAGCGTGAAGTAGCCTAAGTATTTCGACTTCACAAACTGCATTTGTTTTGAATATTTTAGATATGCTCCACACAAAAAAATGCTACTAGGCAATTTTTCTGCAAATACCATGGAGTTACATTCGACAGAAAATTCTGAGAATAATGAATAGGAGGTGTTCTACTGTACAGTGGTTATACATTAACATATGCAGAACCTTTATTTGAATAACCAAAGTGTTCGCTACATAAATGAAGAATTTAAAGTTTGCCCTGCGCTATTTTAAAAAGCGGCATCAAAAAGCACAGGGACTTTCAGCTAACGCTAAAGTCTGTTATTTTTTAAACCGCAGGGTTTCTCTTTTTTGCTAAAGTGATGACCAAGATAAAAAAAACTGGACCAAATCTTTCTGACTGCATTTACCAGCAGTGATTAAGTCAATTACAATTTCATTTCATTTCATTTCATTACTCACTTGAAACAATGTCAAGCAGAATGTAAACAAAGAGAAAACAGGCTAAAGTTCAAATCCAGCTGCATGTAGCATTCAGCTATGAGTCTTTACACAAGCAGAGCGACTCAGATGGCTTCTGTGGTGCATTCAAGGACAACTTGTACATTGTCTATATATCAAAATAACTCCAAAGTACTATAAATTTGGAGGGGTGCTTGTGGTTGTAACTTTAAATGAGCAGATATTCTTTTACAAGCTAATTTGTTAGCTAAACTTTCTGCTTTTTGATAGAGGATAGAAATAGAAAATATGACTGAATCCTTAGCAGGAGCTTTGTAATGTGTGTGGCTTAATGTCAGATGTAAAAAAAAATTGTACATAAAAAAAAAAAACCTCAAGTAATTCAGAAGACAGCTTCAGGCAACTGGCTTCATCCTGAAACAATCGCTCATTCTTATCTGTGCTACTTAAATTCCAGCGGAATGATTTCGCTTCTGCCCGTAATACCACATCCTCTCTTTATTATCTATCTTTGTTTGCCTCTGCAGTTTTTGCACCTTATTTCCTGACGTCTTTGTCATTTATCACTCGGCGCCGACATGCAGCGGCGATGGTGTCGCCTCGTTTCTCCTCCTCTGAGAGATATCTCACTTTACGAACGAGCTCATCCAGGCGTCTCGCTCGAAGATCAGAACTTTGAACGGTCTCACAGGCGTCTAGTCAACACACCGTGGCGCAGACACCGCCGGTGAAAAGATGTGCTGTCATTCGATAGGGAGGGTGTGTGTGTGTGTGTGTGTGTGTGTGTGTGTGTGTTTACGGATATCTGTTGCTCAGAATGTTAGCTCTGTGTTGCTGTTGTTATGGATGCAAGATGAAGGTGATCCGTAACCTTCCTTCAGTCAGTGGGAGAAACCGGTGACAGAAAGCCACTCTGCTGATTGGATCACACACACACACACACACGCACACACACACACACGCGCACACACGCACGCACGCACGCACGCACACTCATGCTAAGTTATTGAGATGAGGCCTGTTTTTAATCAAGCCTTGTTTTCTTCTCTGATCGCAGGGTAATTACATGGTTTGCTGCTTCATTAATTAAACATGAGCTGCTGACATGATCATTTAGACTGGGCCTCCTAAAGACAACACATATTTTTTGACACAATAGTCCTGGAATACACATATTTTTTGACACAGTAGTCCTGGAATGTCGCTTTCGTACGATAATGGCAAACCGAAGTGAACTGGCAGAGGAAATACCGTATTTTGAGACGAATTGGGAGCTGACCTGACGTTTAATAGAGTAAACAGGTAATCCATCAGACCTGAAAAACACTCGATTTAGACATAAAAAATCAAGCATAATAGCCTACCCTTCTTCCAGGGATCCCACTTGTATCACTTCAAAGCTACGGCCTTTCCAGGACATTTCATCTTTGTCTAAAAGGCCTCATATCTCGCGTCGTCATTTGCATGAATTGGCTCCTTTGAACCGGCTCTCCTCCTCGGCGGAAGAGACTCCCTCCTTTGTCCTCTTTTGAATATGTGCCGTTCATGCAAAACCTTCATGCAAAATAAGCAAAAAAAAGGAAAAAGTGTTTGCTCTGAGGTCGTCGGCTGCCTGTATTATTCATCTGCAGCATTTCCACTTCCGAACGCATGCAATATGAATGAGACCGAGATGACCACCAGAAGGAAAACACACACGCACACACACACAGGCACACACACACAAACGTGTGGACGGACTTTTACGAGGTCTTTATTGTGGTTTTCATGAATACATTAAAGTTACACGTGTTTTTATAAATAAGTAAGTAAATATATATTTTAATATATTTGAAGTCCTGGAGCTGAAATCAAAGCTCTTATGCAGATTCACAGATGAAAAGTTTTAAAATGTTTCACAGACTCCAGAAGTTAAAAATAGTTATTTTATTTTTTGCGACTTTTTTGGGGGGGATCAGAGAATTTTGTTTTAATTTAGAATCAGAAAGTTTTTTTATTGGTAGTTCAAATATTCAAAAATCTTTTTTTTTTTCCTTTTCATTGTGTAGAATTGATGTTTTTGAGCTTTACATCATGCTATGATGATATTCTCTCATCAAAAACATACCTGGAGTGTTGACTTGATTCTTTCATGCATGTTTCAGAAATCCTTTAAACTCCCTTGGCAACCGTTCAGCTGACCAAAACGCCTGGTTGGTGTTGTGGACAGCTCCTTCAGACTAGCCATCAACAATTAGCAAACACCTGGTGGAACTGCACATCATGCTGAGCTCATTATAGGAGCCACTTCTCAGCGCAACGCTGGTAAAGTGATACAAGTATTGAAGGGTTAATAGGGGAGTGATGTGTGGTGACTTCCTGAAGGCGGAGTTTCAGAAAGAGCAGGAGTTCTTAAAGAGACAGAGGCCCAATTTCAGGGCGTTAAAAGACAAGGCAACGTTTCTTTTAACTCGTATTTGATATATAGCAACTTTAACAACTGGAGTTGCCTGACTATGCTATAAAATTTCACCACGTGCCTGGAAAACAAATAATACTGCCCCTTTAAGTGGATCAAAACAACAATTTCCCGCAGTTTTAGCAACAGCTGGAACATTAGATAGTAACTGGGGGATTTGTACTTTGCTGCATAAATTGGCATATTTTTGTAACTCTTTTATCTTCGACTGGTGTTAAAAAGCTCCCTCTCGAAAGGACCCTGGAGCACACGTTTTAATGTTTAATAGTCCTTTGAATGAAAAAAAAAATCTAAATTAGAATATATTGGACCTTTCATAAAAATCTTATGTTTCCTCTTACTGCTGACTTTAACTTTTCTTTAACAACTAATGGGTCTTCAATATGAATCCTTTGCTGTGGAAGTCAGTGAGGAAGATTCAAAGTCAGCACGGAGAACATAGAGATGGTGCATTCAGTGACTGGAAAAGGACTCGGATTTTTGAGTTTCTGACCAGTCAGTCATACTTGAGGACTGGTGAAGCTGAAAATCAGGCGCCCAAATCAGTTTCCTCTTCCCTTCCACCTCCAGTAGCTTTCTTCACTCTATAAATTATGTATCTATACTCATATCGATCCTGCACACATGTAAGATATATAATAAACGGCAGGTGTTGATGTCCCACAAACCACTTGAACAACTTGCATTCTCTCCCGTTTGCATGTGTGCTGCATTAAAAATGCAGAGGGCTGAAATGTGCTGCATCACATTCCAGAGCTTGTTGAATATATTCCCTCCCCTTGTGACACAGTCAGTATTCTAAATAAGAAAAAAAAAAAACTCCTTTTGACTCCTTGTTAAAGCACGTCAATGTTCCCCCCTGCTGCTTTTTTCTACAGTATCAATCAGGTCTTTATTTTTATCTCTGCTTTCCAAACTAACAGCCCCCAGATCCCCGCCGAGCTGAGCGTCAGGCCGCTCTCGTAAAGCGTCTGACTCTGCGTATCTCTGCGGAGGCTCGTAGTTCATTCACGCTCTGCCCAATTAACCGCACTCTTCTCCGCGTACACCTTTGATGTTGCCTGCGTCTCGGAGTCCCTCCGATGAATACGGCGGGTAGCGGAGGTGTCGGCGAGGCCCCTGGGTGGGGCCTCATTAACCCACATTTCTCCCTCCGACGTCGGGACGGGGCGCGGTGCTCGGAGGGGGTTCTCGCTCTGCTCGTCGGAACGCGTCCGAGGGAAGAAGAAAATGGAAAGCATTCCTCTGAAGAAACACCTCAGCATATGCAAGGGCGATGAATGCTGGGAGCTATTACCCCCCCTCGCCCCCCCTCTAATTTCCATCTTCTAATTTGCCGTGTATTACAGCCGGCTAATGCACTGCTAATGCAGTATTCATTCGTGGTTGGAAGATGGAGCTTGAAATGGGAAAGGCATCGTTTCCAGAGTTTTGCATATTAAATGTAAGCGTTATGAGAAGCCAGGATGGAAAGAAGAAAACTGTTTGCAGTATGTTTAAGTCTCTGTTTTCACTACAGCACAAACCAAAAGAGTCATTGGTAGCGGTTTCTCCATTTTATTTGACTTTGTTGGATTTTGTACCGTTTTCTTTCACTTTATGTTGAGCAGTTGCTCTGCTGCTATTGTTAAGGAATGACATTAGCTGTGAAATGTTCACATTTTTTGCTAAAAAGCAGTTTCTCACTCGATAATATCGAGTTTTGTTTTATTGCTGTTGCAGAATACCATCAGATGAGGTGATTTAGTTCCTCTGGAGCTGCGGAGCAAAGGGCATTTTTACATGCAGCATCCCTCACATTCATTGGTGCCTTTAGTAAAGATGGGTATAAAAAAATCTAAAAATAAATACATTTCTTATATTTTATTGCCATATTACACAAAATAGGACAAATTCAACTTTTTATTTCCCTGCGTTTTGTTTGTACGACTCCCTTTTACCAACAATATTTCTGTAAAAATCCAGAGATTACCTATTTTAGTTGACCATTGTCATTTACTTACTTATTTATTTGTGAAAATGTCCTGATAGGCTTCATAAGAATGTTTTGGAATAGAAACCGACCCACAGGATCACTGATCCTCCACCGTACTTTACAACCTTAAGCGTTTGTTGCAGGAAAACTTCATCACATCTGACCAAAGCACGTATTTTAAAGGTGACTATTGTTGCTACTTTAATGTAGGTTCCCTCCCCCCCCACCAATGACTAAATAAATTCAATTTTATGGATAGATTTCTATTTTTTTTCTACTTTGAGAATATGCCACTGAACTAAAATATTTTCGTACAGCTTTTTCGTCCACTTTACCAGAGATACCAACAAGTGTGAACAGGTTTATATGTTGGACTTGTTGATGTGTAAAATCAGTCGGATTCCAGTGTGTTTTAAAGGATGTAGGGCAGCCGGCTTATCCCTTCTGATACACTCACAGCAGTTCAATCTGGAAAGACTCAGACGGAGAACAAGGAACAATTAAAAGATTTAATGACAGCAATGAATAACAGTTCTTTGGCGCTCGGGCCCCGGCAGCTGATTTGAGCTGAGATTTGATGTGAACTCGATGAACATCCTGATAACTGATTAGGGATGCTCTCCCCCCGGGGCCCGACACTGGTGGTGGTGGTCAGGAAGGGTTCCATCCTGGAGAACCGAAGGATGAGGGTGGAGATGGGGAGGTGGTGGGTTGAACGCAGCTGGGAAGCGTCTGACGGTTTGGGTGTGGATCCTTTTATGCAGAGCCTGATTGCTGATTGAACGTGCAGGATGAGGTCCAGGCTGAGGACGGGGATGAGCATGACGTCGATGGGTGAACGGAGGGGGCGGAGTCTTCCAGCTTGAACTTCTGCTAAAGCTCCATGTCTTTTTTTTAGTTTTCTGCATATTACGAGCTAATGTTCTACAATAGAGCAGCAGCATTAGTAGCAGTGATGAAACATCACATCAATGACCAGCTGGTCTACATTTCATTGAGACCAGACGTAGATGATAAAGTCTTATGGAAGACTTTATCATTTGTGACCCCATTGTGACCCCATTGCCAAGCTTCTCAGGCTTTAGCAGTTCTGTCACGTATCTGCATTGTTTTTTTTGTTTCGAGAGACATCTCCCAGTAAAATGTTGCTGGTGCGCATTTATCCTACATTTGTAAAGCGGTTTGTTCCCTCTTACGTAAGGAGCAGTAGACGGACTTTTCAATTAAGTTACCGATCCAGAGCGCTGGGAGAAGCGACTCTCCTGGGAATAGAGACGCAAAGTGCTGGATTAGTGAAAGATCGGCAAACACAGAGAGGAGGAAGAGACATAACTCTTACTGGAACAATACAGAGAAACAGCCATCGTCATCAAATTAGAAATTCAAATTTGCTACAAATTGTGATCATTTGAAAAAGTGAAGTACATGTTTTTTTACTTGCCATAATTCCCCATTAAATAGATTAATGTCATAGATTAGTTGGTGGGATATAATGCTCCTACACATATTTGGTAGCCTGATTTTGAAACATGTTGCTTTTCACCATATATCTGGAACTACAGCGCCAGTTCAATTGGTTGCCTTTAAGAAGACAGGATATTACTACTGTACTGGCAGCTTTAGCGATCATATTGCATTTGATTAAGGCTTCAGAGCTCTTCCATCACTTGTCAAGCCGTCTTATTACACCTGACCTCCGTACATTTACTCTCTCCGCTTCGTTTAGAGCCGCAGTGTAAGTCACTGTTGTGGCAGGTGGTGGTTATTGTTGCTTCAGGGGGCTCATAAAACCAGAGCAGGCAGCCGTGCTTCAGAGCAAAGCCGCTGGTCCGAGTCCTTAGAGGAGCTGTAAAACATCGCAGCAGTCGTCCGGGTCGGACCGCTACCTTCAGGGCGCGGTGTGTGGACAGCAGCGTGCGTTCCTCCGTCACACACCGAGGGCCAAACAGCGTGCCGTCATGACTCATTCATTCGTAGGACTGCTGCTAACACACAGTACTTTGACTTAATTTCCATCGCGATGAGAAAAGTTGACTCTGCAGAACCCGACAGTCCAACTGCAGATGTGGAAGAGTGTTGAACAGAAGGACAGCAACGCACAGATCTGACTCTGGTTTCTAAAATCCCCTCTCATGCTGACAAATTTAGCCTCTCTGGAAATGAAGAGATCTGGTTTAAAATCCTCAGACAGTTACGGACGTAGGCCCAGAGCGCTTGCAATCGGACAGGTTTTAAAGTCTCGATCTCGTTTTATCCCACCGTGTGTCCTCCTCGTCCTCCAGCTGGCTCCTGCATGACTGTCGCCTTCCTGCTGTGACCTCCAGCTGTGCCAACAGAGCCTGGCTGTCTCTCTCTAATATCACAGAGCCTCACATGCTGACACCTTCTGAACCGCAGCACCAAGTCAGCGCATTAATGTCAAGTTAGTTTTAAGGACCGTGTGGATTCTGCACCCGTCAATTTGACTACCTCACACAGTGCTGAAAAAGGAATCCTGTTGCTTAATGTCGTACAGGCTGTGCAAAAAGTAATAATGTGTGTTTTCTTCTCAGCAAATCCCCTTGTTTCCTTTGAAGTCGTTGCACATTTGTTAGGAAATTTTGTTGGTGATTTTAGCTGTACTGAACTCTGTCCGCCAATCATGAACAGTTTGAATTGAGTTTATTTGATTGGATAGTTGAAGTTTAAAGAAACAGCACATAATGGAAACGTAACTTGAAGAAACAAGAGAGTCCTTGTTGAGTGAATGACACAGTTACCGGCTTTGTTTCCTGTCATTCATTGAGGTTGTATTGGTCACTCCGGCTTTTTTAAAGTTGTTCATCCGTATGCCACAAATACATTTTCCTTATAAACGTTTCCAAGGTTTCCTCCAGAAATCATGCTAAGAAGTTTTAGCGTGTCCCAGCCTGACCCTACAGTTATCAGCCTGTCTTTCATCATTACAAACAAGAAGAAGCTCAGAGTTCATCGCTGGCGTAATCTCAGTCCCATCTTCACTCCTACAGCACACCTCACCACTGTCTCACTGACCTTCCACATGCAGTAACTTACAGTGAATATAAAGGACCTTTGACAGCATCTGCAGTAGTCATAATAAACTGATCGCCTCCTGATAACGTCATACGGAGCTCAGTTTTGAGGAACTCCTTTGTGAGCTGACCTGAAAGCTCGCTGCTCTGTCATCACCTGGCTTTGTTGAAGTCTGTGCACAACGGGCACAATGTCATCCGTTCTCACCAATTGAAATTTGTTCATTGTGATTAACCCAAAAACAACAGCCAGCATCCGCCTGCGGTCTGGTTTGTGGTTGTTGATCTTCATTGAACTGTTAATTCTGTGGAAGCAAGCTGTTTGAAGAGAAACTGTGTGCAAACACTTTTGACAAAATGACTTTCTGAACATGTTGATTTAAAAAAATTACACTAGTACAGAACTATATGCCTTATAAGTGCAATGAAGTAAATATTTCCACCTAAAAAGTCCACCTAAAAAGTCTTTCTCCAAGTTTTTTTTTGTGTATATTTTTTGCATAATTGTTGCAAATCTGTTTCATTATTTCAAAATTTTCCCTCATTTTTGAAATGAACTTCTTTTTAAATGTGTTAAAGTGCAAAAATCACCACAAAGAAACAGGGTCACGCTGCCTTTTTGTTTAATTTTTGTTCCAGAACTCCAATTACGCTGACAGTCCACGTTTCTCTCATCATCCAAGCCGTCTTTTATTGCTTCCTTCAACTCTTCTCAGCATTTTATGCAACGCCTCAAATCCAGACAGCCAAAATATATTAACTCCTAAATGAAAATGAGGTGATGTCATCTTGAGGAAACACAGCCTGTGAAGTGTGAAGATGTGGGAAAAAAAAAAAAAAGCTGAGAGACTTCCAAGCAAAAACAACCTCAGCGCGCAAAACCCAACAAGCAGTCGCGTAAGGCTGCGTGTCTACTGGGAGCGCAGAAGCTGTCAACAGCCACGCCGCACATTATTTGCACCTCTTCCTCTGCTTTGCGGGATGTGAAAGACGTTCGGCGTTCACCGCACACACACACAGAGAGATCACTGATAGACACCCAGCCCTGAAAGCCTCCCCGCATAGTTTCAGAGGGAGCGAAGGATGGATGAAGCGGGCCGGAACGATGGCAAACTGACTCGGTGATTTAAAGATGGGGGGGGGGAAAAACGGTGCCTTGGTAGGAAAAGAAAAGAGAGGAGAATGTTCAAAATAAATGGGTCGCTTCAGTCAGGCCTGATAAGCCTGTCAGTTTCAGTGGGATTGTCAGAGCGAGGTTATTCTCTCTTCCATCCATGCGCTTGCTGGAAAGTTGAGTGTAAAAAAAGAAATTGCTTAAATATGAAGAGGCAAAAGTCGGAGGGTTTTTTTGTCTTTTAGTCACTAAATAAAACACAGCAGAGGACATTTGATCCTCTGCTTCATGGGTGGAGCAGCAGCAACGTGCGTGGGAAAACGGGGAGGATCTACCAGAGGCCGCCTGTCAGTCATTTAGCACGCCGGGGGACGGAGGAGGGGGCGAAGCAGAGGGGAGGGGTTCGTCTCTATGTGACAGCGACTTGTCAGAGCTTTGGAGGATGCAGATGCAGCACATTTCGTCCCAGCATCCCATGAGAAGCGTCAGGAATCACGTGATCTCAGCCTCGGTCGCTTTTCTCACCATGTGAGTGACAAGATTCAGAGGAGGATGGAGATGTTAGTGGAGCAGGCGGTGTTTAACTGAGGTGGGATGAGCTTGTTTTTTTTATATATATTGTTATTGGTTATTCTTATTTTGTTGTTTTTTAGGTGTCTCTTTAGTCTGTAGCTGCTGTAATTCAAACGTCTTGAGGAAATCCTTCCTGCAAGCTTTGTGGTTTCGCCTCTTGTCACTGGGTTTAGTCTTAAAACGTTTTTTTTTTACCTTAAAAGTATTTTCACTTTTAAATTTTAAAGAAAATGTTTCTGACACATTGAGCTGGTGCATGTACTCTGGTTTTTGTGCTTGTTTCCAGGTAAAATGGCAAAAAACATTAAAAAAAAATCCAATGAAAAGGCTCATTTGTTTGTCTCTTACGTACAGCTCAGAGGTTTCTCAAGCAGCTTTTGAAAGTCAGGTCATTGCAGAAATCAGGTTGAATAGTCAAAATATTTCAGGTTTTTACCACTGCAGTCCAGATTCCTTAAAAAGTCGGGCGACGCGATATTAGGAAAACATGAAATGGTGATGAAATTATCAAATGTATTGAATATTTGTTGCAGCTATCCTACATTTCCTCCACCCTTCTCTTTTTTTCCAACTTGAATCGCAGTCAGAAAAAAGCATCTTGTATTTCTGCTTCCTCTGACTTTAATTTAAACACCTCACTGATTCTTGAGTCTTTGCTCTGCAGCAACGACACACAGAAAGAAGATGCTGTCAGCACAACCTGATGGCAAAAAGATACGATTTTTGAATTTCATCAGCTGAACTCTTAATGTGTTTCTAAACACACTCTAAACTGGCTTCTCATTTTAAATTTAATCTGAAAACCCTACTCTGTTTTGTTTGCTCTGTTTTCTAGGAACTCTGCCGACACGCGCGCGTTGAGTGCGAGTGTTTTGGCATGTGTGGGTAACCGTACACTGGCCTCTCCTGACAGAGGAGAACTAATTATGCAATTGACTCAGCATCTAATTGAATCAGAAAAAAAGGAGGACGGGGTTTGTTTTACAGTATCAGGATACGGTTGCCTCTCTAACCTCGTGTCTCTGGTGCTCATTGTGCCTCAATCATTTGCTCAGCAGAGATAAAAGCGGCCGCGCTCGTCAATGTTATTGACTGAGCTGGGATGGTTTGGTGTTGCTTTCAGAAACAGCGGCTCATTTATGAATGACCCCCCTCGGTTTCCTCCCTCTGTTCCTCCAGCTCCGGCCCTCGTCCGTCCGGCTCGATAAAAAGGCTCCGAATACCAGAGAGGAAGCTGGCCGCCCTGGGATCTGAGTCAATGACCTGTTGGACAACACAAGAAGCACGGAGGATTAATTAAAATGGGGTAAGTTTAAGAGATTAGACTTTGCGCTGCCAATAGCTGCAGGAGCTTCGCACAGCTGCAGCAGGACTTATCAGCAAACATGATCCCTGCAACGCGACGCTCACTGCTGGGTAACCTCTGGCCAAGCTGAGACGCAGCGAGATGTGCTGATAGCAAAATTCACAAGCAGACTTATGCTCTGGCTAGTGCAGAGACATGTGCATGTAGGCAGGAAGACGAACTGAAAAGATGCAAAGAATGGAGATGTAGGAGCGTTAAACAGAGCATTTACAATAACTCATACACTAAGTGAAAAGGCTTTCTACTACAACTGCAAACTTGAACGCAATTAAAAAGTGAAACAGAAGACAGGATTGTTAAAATCAATACGATTCAGCTTTTTTGCTTCAAATGAAAGGAAAAACACAAGACACACAGTGACAGTATTTACTCTCCTGAGAGCAGCGGTGTCAAACTCATTTCTGGCCGGTTGTGCCAGAATGTATTGATACAACCTGATCAGAAACTGTTAAAATATCAATGATTTTTTTAAATTAAATAATATTATTGAACATCTTTTCAGTCCCTCCAGGATTTTGTGATACTTTTTGTGATTTTTTACAATAGAAATGAAAGTGTTTGTGGTACTAATTTGGAAATATGTGTGATATTTACGCTCATTTATGATAGTAAACATGACTATTTATTACTCGCTGCGTAGATTATGGACTATAATCTGACATCAGTTAAGGCTGAGGGAGGTGTTTAGTGCAAGTGAGAAAGTTTTTGACAATTTTTGAGAAAAATCTGCAATAAACTCCCAATTATTAGTGCAAAAAATTTCTGCGGTTTGTTGATTTTGCATGAATTTCCACGATAATTCTCAAGCACCTGGAGGGACTGATTGATATAATTTGGCAGTAAGCAGATAAAAACTGCACTGATTTGATTGATAACATAAAATTTAAGCATACTTAATGTTTTGTCTAGAATCTAGAGGGCCGCATAAAAAGCTATGGCGGGCCAGATTTGGCCCATGGGCCTCGAGTTTGACACACGTGCCTTAGGCTTTTTTTTACATTTTGTCACATTGCAAGCACAGACTTCAATGCTTGTTGGGAGGGATTTCATCCATCCATCAGTAGGCTTGTTGTAATGCCAAAGTTTTTTTTCACATTTCCTTCTTTTGTGCAGCATATTTGAGAAACAAGGCAGCTCAAGCTGCATTACATCATAAAACCACCAACATAACATAAAATTTTTCCAAGTCGCGTCATTCAAATGTTGGTCAGTCATTTATTATGGTGCAAAACCAACTCTAAACAGGTGGGTTTTTAATCTGGACTTAAAGGAACTCAGTGTTTCGGCTGTTTTGCAGTTTTCTGGAAGTTTGTTCCAGATTTGTGATGCATATAAGCTGAATACTGCTTCCCCATGTTTGGTTCTGGTTCTGGATATACAGAGCCGAACCAGAACCAGAAGACCTGAGTGGTACATGTGGTTGTAATGCAGCAAGATGTGTGTGAATTTTATATGCTTTACAAAAACACACCCAACGTTTTCATTAGGTTTTGTTTTTGTTGAGGCTGAAAAACCAGAAGAGTTTCAGGGCTTTTCACTGAAAAGTTTTCAAGCCAGGATCCTACAGCCTAAATTATTTCTTCAAGATTTAAAATAAAAAGATTATCTTTGCAAGCATGTCAGTGTCTACAATGCCACTTTATGAAGCACAAAAAAGTATCATTAAATCTTTAACCCCATAATGTCTTCATGCACAGATTCAGGAACATATTTTAGAGATGTTTTCATTTGAGTCACTCTAAGGATCAGTTCAAACACCCTAATGATTTATTAGCTTTTCACTGACTCTGAAATCCTGTCCTGAAAAATGAGCTCATACCCCTGCTGGGACGTGGCGGATGACAAACCACCCAGCTGGTGGAGATGAGTTATTCCCCTGTTGGGTACAGAGACAGGAGGGAGAAGGCAGAGCTCCGACCTCCAGGGAGCGCTTACGCTGCTTTAAAATTCAGCTGCAGAAAAACAGAAAGAGAGAGAGAGATATACTGAGCTGCACTCAGGGTAATTAAAACCAAATTCCCCATATTAATGGTTTTTACACACACACACACACACACACACACACGTTTGTGTTGCTATCTTTGTGGGGACTTTCCATTGACTTCCATTCATTTCTACAGCCTAAACCTTACCTTTACCCTTTTCCTAACCCTAACCATCACATACCTAAGAATCTATCCTGTTCTCTAAAAGGTGTTTTTTTTTTTTTTTTGCAAGTTCCATATTTAAAGCATTTTCCTTGTTGAAAAAATTGCATAAACTGATGGGTCATGGTAAGTTGTGAAAGTGGCTGAAACAGAAGTGGGAACTGTAGAAATTTGAGTTTAGTAAAATGCATTATTTTATTATGCAAAATGTGTAGTAGCCCTAAGTTATAAGTGTAGTTTAATGTTCATTTTACATTTACATTCAACAGTGTGTGACAAATTCCACTATTAATTGATATGAAATGCTTTGCTAATGTTTTGATCTTTTTCTTCAGACGACTCAGAATGGTGGGTTTCTTTTAAAGCAGTTTTGATTTGTTCTTCAAGAGAGCTGAAGGTCTTTAAAAGTTTTAATTCGGACCTTGAGTGCTTTTTCACTTTGTTTTACCAATCTTTTATAACTTATTATGCAGGATAGACTTTGATAAGAAAAGGAGAGGAACAAATTTGAGAACAACTGGACTCTGTGACCTGAGATGCATTATTATTATTATTATTATTATTATTATTAATATTATTCAGTAGTATGTCATATGGAAAGCTTGAAGCTAGTACCTAAACTTACTAGTGTTAAAATACATTTTTTTGTTCAAAACTATGCATCTTTGCTATTTTGGTAAAAAAATAAATAAAATTAAAGTGTTATTTATGCATAGAAAATATGATAAGTCACAGTTTGCTTTGAAAAAAAGAAAACAAGCACAGAGATAAAGCTGGATAAAAAACAACTAAGTCCAAACATAAAAGGACTGGCATAACAGTGTCATAAACATGAAGGAGTCTTCTGAATATGTATAACTGTTGACATAAAATGTCATTTGGTAAATAATTACATTTTTAATGCAAAGTTGCCCTAACAGTTGTATTAAAAGTCCAATAAAAGTGGAAACTTTGCATCATTTGGTCAATAATGAGCCTTTTAATGCAAAGGTCCATAAAAATTGGAATTAAAAGTTAATTAAAAGTGTCATTATTTACTGAATGACACTTCATGTCAACAGTCACAAACATTAATGCGGACTTCTTCATGTTTATGACAGTCTTATGCACACCCCTTCCAATAAAGTGTTACCAAAAGATTTTCAAACCAGGTGAAGTACCAATTTAAAAGATTCCAACCGAGTCTCACTTCTCGCTGTCAGCGTTGCTTCGTAGAGGATCCGAATACCAGCAGGTCTTCAGGAGGCGCGTTGAATGCAGGCACTTAAAAGTACCGTTATGTATAACTTCCTAAATGCTAAATGAGTGCGTTTCCCAACTGCAGCACAAGTCTTGGTTTCAGAATCAATAAATTAGGGTCCTGGCTTTCTGTTTATTAGCTAATTTAATTCAGTAAGCAGCTCGGAAATGACATTTGAGGGAAACCGCCCCCACTAATTGACTCTGATCACAACTGTGCTTGCCTCCGTCCATGTAAGGAATTACAATGTGTCTATTAGTTCAGCCTGCAGAGGCTATGCGCCGCCTGTTTTAGTGGGGCATTAGAGTCTGCGGACGATATTTGAATTTTACTTTTCGCATGACGCATCGGCCCTGCTTCATAATCGCGTCCTTAATCAGGCTCTGCTGAATGTGGCAGACAGAATATGAGCCCTGGATGTTGGAGGAGGTTTGGGCCGAGTGGTCAACATGCAATCTGTACTCAAAGAAAGGAAGAGTCAAAGTACACCCTGTACCATCTTGTCCGCTCTTTCGGCTGCTAATATCCAACTGCTGTATGATTAGTCAGAGGGAAAGAGCGGCCAGAGTCTGCCGAGCAGCTATCTTCATTACTGTCCATTCAGCTTACTGCTTTCTTTTAACGTCACATTCATTTCCCCCTCTTTTCTCCGTCCCATCTTTGTCTCCTGTAGCAGCTCCGTCTTGCACTATCTGTCTCTTTGTATCTGTTTCTCCATCGTCATGTTTTAATAGCCTGGCAAGCAGAGCAATAATCCCTCTATTATTATTCCAGCTGCAGAAGGAGAGAGAGAGAGGAAAGGAAAAAAAAACCCTAGGGGGGTAGACAGGGCGCCATTTATACAAAATGAATGTGATTGCTTTGGTGGAAGAGACACGCGTAAGGGGCAACATTTCTGTCTCCTGGACTGTGGTTATGCAATATTCATGGTGCTGTTGTCCACCTGGTTGCGGAAGAACACTGACAGATCCTTGTCATCAATGCCAACATCTGAAAAATTGAGCACAAGTGCATTTCGCAGTAAAAGTAATCAAAAGCCTTCAACTTTATCCACATTTATTGATCTCACATCCACAAACTTTAGTCTGTTTTTTCAGATTTGATGTGACAGACTGACACAATGTGGTGAAACGTCAAATTGAAAGGAAATTTGTAGTATATTGCTCCAGTTTGATACTCTTATTCTCTTAAATTAAATTCAGTGCAACCAATTTCCTGTAGAATTACAATAATTGTTAGAGTTAGATTCATACAACTTTCCAACTTTTAAATATTTAATAGCTTAATCCATCACTTAAAGACGAAAAAATACGGCACAGCTGTACGCCTAGCAAGATGTGATGTGTTGCATCACAGAGCTGCAGAGATCTGTAGCTCATACAGGACAACCGAGAGCTAGATTGACATCATTTAGGTCAAAGGATATTGACGTGTTAGAATGGTCCAGTCAAAGTCCAGACTTAAACCCTTTGCACATTTGTGATGAGATTTAAAAGTCAATGTGCACAGTTGTTATCCGTTCAGTTTGCCTTAGATTGGATGGAGCTGACTATGTGTAATGATCCCTTCACTTCATATTGATCTGCAAATCTGTTGGTCTGTTGCATAAAATACATGAAGTACGATGAGAAAATGTGAAAATTTGAAGCGGTATTTAGCATATTAGTGTTAAGGAAGTTTTTTGGAAACATCCTCATAATCTTCATCATGTGCTTTTGCCCCTGCAGGCGGCCATACTTGCTACCTGCCTGCTATGCGTCTGAGGGCCTCTTTCTCTGCCCACAGCCATGCCAGACGTGAAGCTTCCCCCACCATGTGACTACCCCTCCACTTCCCCTGTTGCACTCTCCGCCAGCTCTCCTGCTGGCTGCAGCTCTCCCCTGCACCTCAGGATCGACATGGAGCCCTGCATCGCCAACCTCCCTCTGTCCCCAGACCCCTTGAGCTCGTTCCCCCGCCACAGGCCCTTCCACGCTCTGTCGTACCCGCTGATGGCCAGGTGCAACAGCAGCACCTTGCTCACCAACTTGGGGTTGAGGTATTGCTCCAGCCGTCAGGGAGCTCTGGGGGTAGAGCGAGGGCAGGGGACGGTCCGGGGCTCCTGCATCGACACTGGAAGCACTGGCAGCAGGCCTTACAGGAGTATGGAGAACCTGAACTGGAGCGCCATAGGAGATCCTGGCTTGTGTGCACTCAGTGCTGCACCTTGCAGGAGCGTGGACAGCGAGTTTATTTTGCGGTACACCTCTTCTAGCCACTGGTACGACGGACCTCCGGATGGATCCGTGCTCGGTGCCCACGGGCTGGTACCCAACGCAGAGAGTTTGGCATTCTTTCCTCGACACGGGCTGCCCAGAAAGGATCTGCCTCTCTTTCCCCAGCTGCTGCTTCCAGGTGGTGTTGATGAATGGGATACAAGGAAGGAACTGAGGGAGAAACTCCGTCTGCAGAGTGCAAGATCCTCTGTTGAGCCTCTGAGGCCTCTCCCGATGCGGCCTCAGGTGAACCCAAATGCTGTTGCCAGTGAACGAGAAGGTGCGCATCAGGGAATCTCAACAGGGTCTAGGCCGACGTGCACAATGCGTACATCTCCAGAGGAGATCAAGCAGGAAGTTTTGAGGCGCTTACAGCTCAGGCGGCAGAACAGCAGCCCCAACCTGACCGTCCAAAGCTCTCAGTCCAGCGCAAAAGTAGCCCAGACGTCCTACACAACAGACAACATTGCAGGGAACCCAAGTGGGACAGAGTCTGTCTGTGAGCGTCGTAGACCTCCTGTGGGGCGACTGTACATCCCAACATTTGAGGAGTTTAAGAGAATGAGGCAGAAGGAGGGAAAGCAAAGTGAGGAGTCTACGGGAGGTGACCAACACCTAGTGCAAAATAATGAATCCTTTTCTGATCAGACTGAGCCTCTGCTTGGACCTGGTGGAGTTCAGAAAGGTAATTCTGGAGGTGAAGAAGGCGTAGGTGTAGCTAGAACCGACGAGGCCCCGCAAACCGCCCCCTCTGCAGAGAAACCTGCTTCAATCACGACGACCAGTAACAGCACCACCGCTTCCACATTGCCCTGCGGCTCTGTCACCAGCAGGAACTCCCCCATCCGAACGGGCCCGTCGCCACGTTCGCCCCTTCAGCCCCAGGCTTCCACAGTCCAAGCCCAGGACAAAGCCATTGTTGTAGGAGGAGACGAAGGGAGCGCCAGGCGCAGGAGGAGCAGTCTGGAACCAGCTGGGTCGGTTCCCTTCCCTGGCAGCAGAGAGAACTGGGAGCGTCCGTCCAGCTGCTGCCCGGCGCTGCTTCTGGAGGGCACGGACCTGTCGAAGTATGGAGCCAAGATATATAAGATGAGGGATGGGCTCATCGGATCTGCACTGGACCTCATCAAGAAAAGGTTAGTCAGGCAGATTTACAGCATGTGGCTCATCTTGTTAAGGTTTTGATTGAACTATTGACTCAGCAGAGCTAAAATACTAACGGTTTATTCTTCCCAACATCATGTTATGTTTGAGAAATATATCCAGCACTTTAATAAAAAAAAATAACTTTTTTTATTAATAATGTTTAAATTAAAAGTAGACCTTCTTTTCATGCTCAAATAAAATGTAAAATTCTGTTTTGAAAACTAAAGTTAAAGCACTATTTTAAAGTATTTATTGTTTTTATCAACTACATTTTTCAGTTGTCTTTAACGAAACATCTGTTCACATTGTGGTAACTTACCCAAACACGTTGCAGGTCTACTGCACCCTGCTGGCCTGGCATGGTACTGCACAGGGACTGACTAAATTATATGATTGTAAAAAAAAATTCTACATCCCACTTGACACAGTAAATTTTCATTCATTTAAAGCCAGAAACGCTCAAAACTTTCTCCTTTACCATGCTTTTATATCGTAATAAAAATCACTTAAACTTGATTTTAACAAACAATTAAAATTTACCACTGTAAGTGAAAGTTAATATTTAATTTTTAACCTTACATTTTCAATCTAGGACCATCATTTTATTATTCCTGTAAAAATTATTTTAGGTTTATACATTTAACATTTTGCACCGCTTAGCTGGAAAATTCATTGTTTTGCCCGAGCCTTGTAGCTGATGCAGCGGCGATCTTAGCTACATTACTGAGCCAAACGCACACAGCAGCATGTTTGTGTGCTATGCAGAACATGCACCTCCATCTGCTTGAGGCCGCGCGCGCCGTCTCGATATCGATTTATCTCAGTTATTGTGCTAACAGCTGTCAGAGTTAACAGGGTTGGCTGTGCAGACAGGGCTGTGGGCGGGAGGCTGACATGAGGCACCGCAGACCGGAGGACCAGCCGTACCTCTGCAGACTCACTGTTTCCCTGCCGCTCCTCTCTCTCTCTGTGCCAGCTGTTGGCTGGATAGATGAATGTATCCATTGTAGTTCATCCCAATCAAGGGCAAACAGGATGATGGCATCATTTACCACATTGTCTTGCTAGTTAGGCCTGTATTTATTGAGCTATTTGTTTATTTTGAGCATTGAGGAGCTGCTAAGTTTGGCCTGTTCAGTAATAAAAGCTGAGTCTCAGCCGTAGCCTGTGATAAATGGGAGATATAGTGCATATTTACCTGGCTGTCAAGACTCTTCACTCACTGTCTCCTCTTTGTCTGCTCAGCTAGGAGGAATGATGGATGTCTGAGGCTATGTTGTGTGATGGCAGCAGTAAAATACCTGCTGTGGAAGACTTTGTGCACACAGAGCATTTGAAAATAAATGTATAGGTTTACAGCTGTATTTTTTTATCAATGTGCGTAACCAACGAGCCTGGCTATTACCTTCCTGCGTTTTTCTGCTTGTTTAAAATATCGCTTGACTGCTCTGTCTGTGCTTTCACCCATTCACTTGGATTTCTACAGAACAAGAAGATGTAATGGCAGCGGAGGAAGCAAGCAAAGACGTTCGTTCTGTGTCGGCCACGCTTCCGATTATTGAATTAACATTAACAATGTTGGTACTTCTCTTTTCCCAGTGGAGGACAGTTGTTTACAGCGCAGGCAATTTCCAGTAAGCTTCATAGCTTTGAAGTGACGTCACGGTCAAACGTTAGCAGTCGGGTAAAATTTAAAACTTAGTCCTCCTGTGGGTTCAGGAGATGAGGTCAATTTGACCCCGCAAGCTTTCTGCCCTGTGCGAGGTCCAGCCGGGGTCGCTTAGAGTGTCTCAGAGCGTCACACCAATTAGACTTGAATTATGCTTTTAATATCGGAGCAAGACCTGAGAAACTCCTGTTGATTTAAAAATTTTGGAGCACTTAGCAATCCAGAACAAGAATCGAACATGGGGAACCAACATTTAGCTTTATACTTTACTCATCTAGAACAAACTCAGAAAGGACCATCTACTTAGCCACCTACAACAACTGGAACATTTTAAAGTGTAGTTTTTATTTTGCTGTGCTTGTGTTGATTGTCGTCTAATTTGTCTTGTTGCTGAAAAAGTGCTGCATAGATAAAACCTCTTTCTCTTCTTCTTCTAAGACCACGGGAGGGTAAAACAGAGTTCACGCCTCTGTGAAGCAGTCGTTCCACTCAGACCCTCTCTGTGAACCGAAGCACAGAAAAGACGCTGGTTTTCATCTTGCTCATAGCCAAGCAAAACTTGGGGAAACTGCAAGGCGCACCTCTGCCGTGGTCTCGACTTTAACTCCATCCATCTTCCCATCAACTCCAGCTGCGGTGCCTGCCGTAGCACAGTTCTGCCGCTACCAGGCCTCACTGGGAGATAGTGTGTTTAGGATGATGTGTACTGTTACTTTTCCACTACTCATAGCATCTTGCATGTCACAAAGTCCGTTTTGGTCTGACTGACTCAAAATCACTTCTCGCTGTTGTTTTAATGAGACAAGGAGTCCTGTGATTTGTGGCCCTGTGAGGCTGATTGTTGGAGAGCTGGCAATTTGCTTCGAAACCACAATAAAGCTTATCTGATGCTTTAGGATCAAGGAGCACTGGCCTGATTAAGGTTCGGGGAGAGCGGCGGAAACGATCACAGTTGTACGCAATCAGTGCGTAATAGTTCGAGTGATGGCTTTTTTTGAAATAGTGGCATGAAAATCACAGATATGCCCACCAGAGACTGATAAGGAGAACCGCATCACATGATATTACGTTCCATTCAGAAGTTGCTCTCTCTCTAAAAAAAAAAAAGAATTACAGTTGCTTCCTGAGCCAGATAGCTGATGAATTCACCCACTCAGCGGAGCCCGCTGACATGCAGCAGCTCAGAGTCAGCTCTGCTTGTTCCGACCGAATTCTTCTTTTATGTTGGGGGGGAAAAAAACCAAAAAAGAATCCAACACACTCGGCTCTCTTGTGGTTTAAACTCAAACCTGAGGCTCAGGGCACGTTTCAAAACTTGAAGATTTATTAATTAAACATGGCAGTCTTCTTTGTGGTCTCCTGCCCCCTGCGGTGTTTGGCTTTCACCCATAAGCCTCTTTGTTCAGGCGTATCATGCAGCACATTGTGCGTTCAGAGAATAACAGTCCTCCAGCTTGCAGAATCCCTGCAATAAGCATGTTGTTCTACCTGGGAGGGTTATTACAGGCTTCAGATGGATTAACGCATTAGAACCGCACCGCTGGGGAAACCGTACACCGCGATTAAAACGCGTAGGCTGAGTATAGCGTGAAACTGAAACGGCGTGTCTGCGGTTTATGTGCTTCCTCTTTATTCATCGCCGGTAGACGTCACCACTTAAAGAGAAAGATATTGGATTCATTTGGGCGATACGTGCTTCGGGTAAAATGACAGCCCGCCTAATTTTGTTGTCACATCGCGGCGCGCTGAGAGGCGATCCATCACAAACAGCGATTTCCTGATGAATTAAGCCACAGGTTATTGCTCCCCATGCATCATCCAGGTTGTGACAGCTAATCCAGCGCGTTGGGGAAAGAGAGAGAGAGAGAGAGAGAGAGAGAGGCAGGCCTTTTTAACCACAGTTTGAACCGACTGGACTCGTCCGAGCTGCGTCCTCCGGGCCGCCGGTGGGCTTTCTGCCACGTTGGGTCTGGCTTGATTAAGACGATTGGGCGCCTCCTCTGTGCTGCGCTTGGCGTTTTCGATTAGATAACGGAGAAAGTGCGGGTCGGGTGTAGTTGAGTGAAAAATGTTTTCATACCGCGGACCAGAAAAGAGAAGAGTCTAGGAACAGATTGTGTTAATATGTAGATTTAACCTGTCATTTAAAGACGCACCAATATCTCTGATGTGGACGGAAGTTAAAACCTTGGTTCTGAAAGTAAAATGATAAAAAATTTAAATTAAGAAAAGGGGGTAAAAACCAAAGTGATAAAGTAGACCGTTGCTCCATATATTTTGGAAATGTGCTGTGTCTCACAAACGTTTTCACAGCGTTTCACTTTTTCACTTCGGTACGTTAAAACCACAAACTTCATTGTAGGGCTGAAACGATTCATTGCATTAATCGTGATGAATCAATTGCTGAAATAATAGTCAACTAATTTAGTAATCGATTATAAAAATGTTTTTTTATGTTTGATTATTATTATGTTTTTTTGTTTAATTTCTTTTTTTATTATTATTTCACCAGTTTGAAATAAATACATTTCATTTCAAGACCGAAATGGGCGGCTACAGATCACAAAATTTACATCAATCAGGATTTTCAGTCACTCTGACACTGGACTGGATTGAGCAATATAAATACTTTTTTTTAAAAAAAATATCTGAGCTACTCCTGTGTAGACTTCTTATAGTTTTCTTTCAGCAGTGGCTGTCTTAGGCATCTATTATTTATCTTCACTTTCACATTTAGTCTCTGATCGGCTCTCAGATGCATCCATTTATTTAGCCGTAGGATGCAAACCACATGACTAAACTACCTCAATACTGAGAAAGAAAGCCCATTTTTAAAGTATTTACATCTTCAGGGCACAGGCATTTCTTAGAATTCATTATGGCCTGTACCACTGAGTCGACTCTGGCTGCTGATCTGTTTAGAAACACGAGTCTTAATTTAAGTAGTACAGAAATCTCTAAAATAATATGTCAGAGGGGATTTTTTTTCCTTTCCCTTACAAGAATTGAAACAATATCTTCCTCTGCGGTCGTGACTTCTGGATCGCAAAAGCTCACCGGGGTTTGGAGAACCAGATCAATAAGCTAGTGGGATGTAGAGTTGAGAATGATGCTACAAGCAGAATTTAAAGACGTGTGCATTATTTTATGGCTCCGTTAAACGATAGTTATTTACTATGGAGCTTACGCATTTAATAATAGCTTCGTTAAATGTGTAAGCTGGTAGTTTTAGTGAAAAATCTGCAGACATCCACTCAAGATAAAACATAGACATTAAAAATATGTTTTTTTTTTCTGCAGAATTGCTAAAACCAACACATAAATGATACAAAAATATGCAAATCAGGGATGAAGAGAGAGAAAGGGAGGCTTTGTTACAGTTCATGTGAGTATTTTCTATTGCTAACTTCAATTTATTATAAGGAAATTTTAGGTTATGAAGGAATCAATACAAAAAGAATTAAGAGTTTGGAGTTTTTCTTTATTATTTTTTACAAGCAAATATCTGAAATCTGATTCCCGTGAACAAAATCCAGTGCAAAAAAAGTCACTAAACCCTAACTTAGTGCATTTTACTGACAGAATGGCCCAGTCAAAGTCCTGATCTCAATCCAGTTGAGAACCTAGAGCAAGACTTGAACATTGATGCTCAGTATTCAATTGGAATTTGAAATGTACTAATTGATTTGGGAGAGACAATGCACACTGATGAACATTTCTGTAAATGTGACAGGATTGACCAAATGGCTGTTTTGTGAAAAATGTTTTTGTGAAATTTGTGTTGCTAAAAGCAAACAAAGTTAATACAAGACAAGGTCAAGTGACTTTAGTACACACATTTAGTCAATAAATACAAATCAGTACAAACAGTAAATACAAGACAAAGGAAAATACAACACATTTTTTTTTCTGGGGAAAAAAAAACTATAAGAAATTGTTCAAATTGGCCAAACTGGAGCTGAAAGGAAGAGTTTCTGTCTCTAGTTGTGCAAAGCAGGTAAAGATAAAATAATTACAGATGTGGCTGCAGCGAACGCTGACTCTTATTAGCAGACGAGTTTTTGTTTCCATCCTTTGATTCCTCTTTACAACTATACGTCACGATTTCTAGGTTGATTACATAAAACCCCAAACATACGTTAGGATTTGTGGTTAAAATATACCAAAATGTGTAAAGATTTATAGATTGCAGATTCTTTTGGAGGATTATGTTTCGTATTAGGTACATGAACATTTGCAGAGTAATTTCAGCTCAGCTGTTTAGCTTTTTTTTTATTTGTTTGTTATTTTTTGGTGAGGATGCATCAGAGCCGCTAATGGTTGTGTGCGGTGAGCGTATAGCTGTCCAGTTATCAGACAAAAGGATGAACGATGGGAAGGTCTGTTCTTGCATGCAGGAATTACCCATGTGGTCCCGGGGTTCAGGTGTTAATATGCACTGATGTCCCTAATTACTATCCCTATGAGGCGGAGGAGGAGAGCAGGGTATTGATCGAGGTGTTTGGGGGTTTGGAGGGATGATGGTGGAAGAAAAGGAGGAGGATGGGTGTGGAGGACAGTCGACTCAGCAGGGGAGCAGAGAGAGTGTGTGTGTGTG
>NW_006799958.1:3000140-3042186 GCF_000485575.1 Poecilia formosa | reverse complement strand
GATGCCTTTCGCCCCCCTCCCACCCTCAAATTTCCTCCTTTTATTCCACATTCAAATCCTCTTCTTCCTCATCCATCCATCCCTCTTTACCTTCGTCTTCCTCTCCCACCCCTCGTCCCCCCATCGCCTCGCCAGCTGCAGTGCAGAGATCTCCGCCGAGGCCCCAGTCAAGCTGTCAGGTGACCGGGACGGAGGCTGTGACATCACCGCCCCCTCTCCCGACTGTCAGCCTCTCGCCGTTGCCATGGCAACGCCGACAACGGCCTGCAGAGCCGAGGCTGGCGACGAGGCGCCTGCAGGAGAAGCAGCAGGAGAAAGGGAAGAGGCTGGAGAATGCGTAAGGACCTTTCATTTTGTTGTTGTTGCTGTTGTTGTGTTATCTGCTTTTGAGATGTTATTTGCGTGCATCTCCCACATCTGCCGCTCGCCGACGTCGTTCTGCAGCAAAAAAAAAAAAAAAAAAAGCAGAAGCTCTCTCAGATCTATTGGTATTCAGGGATGGCTGGGACGAGCAAGGAGACTGCGACACACGCGCACACATATGCACATTTCTCCTGGATCTTTTTTATGCAGAGGTATTTCGTCTCAGACAAGAGTAAGCGTGCAGCGCTCCGTCCTCCAGCTGCAGCTGCGGCTCGCGGTCTCAGGAAGGAATAAAAGGCAGGATTAGGACGCCCCTCCGGCGCCGGGGTTGCTACCGACAAGTCGCCTCTTCGTCCCTTTTGGCCGCGGCTAGCATCGAGCCCCTCGCCGCATCTGCAGATCGGAAGGATTCCCCCGTCTCGCTTCTCCCATGCTGCGTGTCTGGAGGTAGTTTTATTAGCGAACAGATGTCGAGGCACGTTTTTCTCTCAATTTCCATCTCAGATTTCTGCAGCTTAGCTTGCCCCTGCGTTCCCAAAGCAATGGCTGCTGTTTGATCGCTCGGTGGAATATTAATTATTCTTCTTCGTCTTTACCTGATCACAGCTAGCTCTGTCTGTACCGCAGCTCTCTGATGTGAAAGACCTGGGTGCCCCTTTCCTGTCACGTTCAGCAGGTAGCTGTCAGAGCTGTAGATGTGAAGCCAGTGTCATCCATCCACCCATTCCTGAGATAAGCAGGGCTGAACTTTGCTCCTCGGGTCGTCTCTTGATTGTGCTTTGTTTTGGGAATTCCTCTCATCACCTAAAGAAAAGCCCAGGAGACTCTCACTCAGCGACTGTTTTCTTTTTTTATCTTTAAGGCAGTTTGATTTCAAATAGTGATAAGAGCATTGTTTTATGTGTGCTTACAGTCTTTGCCAGACAGTTCATTTTGCGTCTGGGAATGAAATTTGGATTCCTGTCACTCCTGCCAGCCGGGATCAGAGGGATAAGTTAGAGCTGTTATGTAACGCCACCATCACAGCAAAACGTGGTGACGCCGCAGAGGAAGACTCTCTCCACAGACAAATATATATTCATTGCACACAGCGATACGATTCAAACATCCATTTCCGTCAGCGTTGGCGACGTTGCGGAGCAGCTAATGGAAACCCAAAATGCAATTTCTCACAAAATGAGAATATTCAGCCTGAACACTTGAATGTGGCATTATTGATCTACGCCATCATGGGGGAAGACTGCTGACCTCACCGTCGTCCAGCAGACAGCTTATTTCAGAAATGGCTGGGCCTTCGCAGAGCTCTGCACCCAAACATAATAAGGGAAACTTTAGCTGAAGGAAAAGTGAGGTTGACAAATGGTAAAGGTCTTGTACTTGAATAGAGCTTTAACTAGTGCAGAGGAATCCAAAGTACTTTACACTACGTTCGGTCATTCTCTGAGTCACACACACATTCAGCTACTACTGTGACCCACAGCTGCCCTGGGGCAAAAGCAAAAGAGATGCAAGAGGGATAACTGCAGTCTTGAGAGAATTGTGAAGCAATGCCTGTTTGGGACTTATCAGCATCTCAACTAGACCAAAAGCTGATCGCCTGAATAAATAATTCATGCAAATGAAGCCCTGACCAAACGTTGAGTGGATAACTGTAATGAATCTGTGCAGTAAGAGTCACTTTTTTGAATTGAATGACTGAAAAACACCAAGTTTCTGGTTGTATTGCATATATATTAGGATGTTCCTGAATGCACACAAGAACTACTGCTCCATTTCACCTGTTGCCGAAGAGATGTGACCATCCCATTGATCCTCGTGTCCTTTCCATGAAGCAGCACGTGGGCCTGGGTTGCAGGCGCTCCAGTTCGGACGCAGCCTACGAGCAGGCGGAGACGGTGAGGGCGCAGCGTGAGTGCCGCCTCCGGCCCCACTACAGCGATCCCATGCCGGCGGACGCCTCCAAACGCAAACAGCTGGAAATGAAGATCGCCGCTGCTGCCCGGATCCATAGCCACCGCCGAGATAGGGACAGGGACAGAGACAGAGACAGTGGTAAGTAAAGACCAAATGGAGCGATGAGGTTGTTAGGTCTCAGGGAGTTGTGGGTGAGGGTAAAAGTAGGTTGGGCTAAGGGATGAAGAATGATGGGACTAGCTATGAAGGAGGCAACAAGCGAAAATGGAGATTGGGTTGAGGACATAAGTGGTAATGAGGGATTAAGGCAGTAAAGCTTAGATATGAAGAAGGTAGATGTGCCAGGATGATGGGTGAAAGAGGTATGCATGAGGGCTAAAGGGGTAGTGAAGAAGGAGTTTGGGATGAGGTTGAGATAAGGGATGAATGTTGATGTAGGTCAGAAGAAGGAATCATGGAAGAGGGCTGAATGAGACTGAGATGAAGAATGAGGGTTTGAGGAGGTTGGGGTAAAAGATGAGGGTTGAACGAGTAAGGGATAAGGAGTGAGAGTTGACTGGAGTTGGCATAAGAGATGAGGAATTATGGTTGAAGGAGTAAAGGATGAGGATTTGAGGCTTAAGGACTAAGGATTCAAAGGGGTTGGTGTAAGAGATGAGGGTTGAAGGAGGCTGAGGTAAGAAATTAGAGATATAATATCCAGCTTGTCAGTTTTAGTTGATTTTGAAGACAGTAGATGGCGTAATCAGGACTATATCTTTATTAGGAATCTTTTTTAATAGCTACAATTTTAATTGACAAACTTCAATGTCTTTACTGACGTCAAAAATGTAGTTATTTACCCGCCGGGGGTGCGAAGGCTCAGTTTGCGTAACACTGATTATATTTAGAGCATTCCTGGCTTTTTCTTCGATTGTACGATGCGTAAATGTCACAGACAGAGAGTAATCGATGGCGACTGTCAGACACTAGAGTTGTGGCCTGCTTTCTTTCTTTTTTTTCAATGGTTATGTAAGAATTTCCAGGCAGTGTGTGCTGTCATGATACTGCGTCCTGTTTTTATGTCAGCCCTCATGAATTCCCACTGTCTGCCCTTGACGTCAGTTACATCATCGAGGGTTCACTGACTTTCAGAGTCGATTTATCTTTGGTGTAGAAACAACCCACTGCCACTTCCAAAACCACGGCTCGGTCTTTTATTTGAGCTGGCTGTGTGACGTTCTGCGTCCCCGTTTCACCCCTCGTCTCGTTCGGGGAAGCTGTATTCCTCGGTTACTGCCAACTTCTGATTTGTCTTAGCGTCTCTTAAGGAATTCAGTGCTTACTCATCCGAATATTTCGACTTTTCCATCCGGTCGCTCACCTCCCCCCCGCCCCTGTACATTTACTGTTCCTCTCCATCAATCGAAGCTCTTAGCCACAGAATGTTCGAATCCCAGTCAATATGGCACACCGGATGTTGAGATGACCTTGAAATAGAAAATCAAGAGTACATTTATTTTCTTGGCAGTAAAAAATATCACTCTTTCATTTTTGTTTGTTTGCCAAAGCAAGCTTACAGGAGATATTTAAGAACTTAGACTCCTTCAGTCTGTCGATACGTGTCGATGCACAATGGTATTGACTTTTTTTATCCATATGGCCAAAGGTTAAGTTTCCACTGGAGGGCTGAGGATCTACCTGTTATAGAAATATATCTGTAATAGTTTTTTCGTCTGGACACTACTGTCTGAATGTAATCTGAGTCTATTATGCTAGCAGGAGTCAGCACTATGATATTACCAGATAGTTAACTTAAAAATATCGTTCCTAAAGAGTACTGTAATTTCTTCCTTCCAGCACCAGCAGCAATCCGCGGCCACTCTGAGCCGCCGGGCGAGGAGCGCCAGGCGGTTCTGGGCGTGACCCGCTGCGGGCAGCACCGCTGGAGCACCATCAGCAGCCTGAGCTCAGACAGCGGCGTGGTGGGCCTGAGCGACGAGCGGGACGAAGAGGACCGCGAGCCACGGCGCTACCGCAGAACCAGGGGGGCAGAGGTGGAGCGGGTGGACAGCGGCATCGGCCCGGGCCTGTCCCGCACCTGGAAGAGGCCGTCCGCCTCTCTGAGGGCGTGGGAATCCCAGAGGCCCTGCCCCGACTGCGGACAGAGGGACGGCGTCTCCAAAGAGCGGGGGGAGCGCATGTGCGAGCGCTGCTCCAAGCTGCGGACCGAGCGCAAGGAGGCCATCCTGGAGTTCCTGAACACCGAGTCGAGCTACGGCGAGGACCTGCGGATCATCAAGGAGGAGTTCTACTGCCCCATGCAGAGCGCCGGGCTGCTGACGGCCGAGCAACTAGCCGTGGTGTTCGGCAACGTTCAGGAGCTCATAGACGTCAACGACCGATTCACCGAACACCTGCAGGACAGCATCGATCAGGCCTTTGACCAGGTGACCTTCTCATCTTTTATGAACACGCAAACGACGTCCACAACTTCATCGCACCGACCCTTCGCAACCACAAGCAAAAATCTTAATATGCAAATGTACATCGGTGCAGTTTTATTGTGACGCCTCAACTGTTTCAACCAAAACAACCCTGGCGCTGTTAGATGGAACTTCACTCAGGTTTTTCTCCTGTATCTCCAGCTCCGGGTTTGCAACACTTTGTTCACTTTTACCCCTTTTAATTCTGGCAACTTCAGTGATTCCCTGCAAGCTGTTGTTTTTGTTGATTTACAACTCTTCTGTAGTTTCCACTATCTATATAGACCTTTTTGGGAACTTGTTTGTCAGTTGTAGATATCACCTACTTTAATTGAATAATATTAAATTCAGTGGATCTCCAGAGGAGAAAAGGAAAAGTAAGGAGAGAAGACAAAGTTTGTAGCATCAAACCTTCCATACAGGGAAAAGACACAGCTAAACATAGAACCACTAGCCCAGGTGTACTTTCAGCAACAAAAAAACTCAAGGTGTACAGAGAGTGGGAATCTTTAGGCACTTAAAGATTTCATTCCAGAAGGCTTTGATGGGAATATAAATTGGTTATAGTCGCAATATGTTGTGCAAAGGCCTCTTGATGGTTCCAAATCCTTCGAATTATGTTTTTCTCCTTTCGGTGTTGCGGGTGAAGGATTTGGTTATGTTCGTCATGAACTAGCCACACTTACGTCCACCTGCTGGTCAGGCTCTGGGTGTCTGGATGACTTAGAGTCTGCGACAGCAGTGGCTTTTCATTTGAATTGCGTGTGCGTGGTTTGTTTCCAGGGTGACGACGACCTGCTGACCGTATACATTGGAGAAATCTTCCTGGAGTTCGTCAACATGCTCCCTGCCTTCCAGACCTACTGCCTACAGCAGTCCACCTCGGTCAACATGCTCAACGCTCTGGAGAAAGAGAAAGAACTGCTCAGGTACTTAACGACGACCCATAGCCGTTCTCCCTGCTGGGCTGTACGATGGAAAAGCTGCTCTGGGAGCTTTCTCCTGTTTCTGCCACAGCTGCTCTGTGTAATTATTAATGGATAGGACAGTGAGTTATCACTTATTCAGAGGAAGGTCTATTTTGAGAGCTAAGCGGCAATGATTCATGTTTTCAGACAGAACCGCATCTCTGGCTCTTCTATAACACCCATTAATAAAGTTTTAATTTTCCCAAGACATGCGATGGCTGTACAAACCCCCCCCCACCCCCTCTTTCTCGTTTCAGAATATTCCTGGATGTTTCCCAGAACGACAACACCGCATTGCGTCGCATGAACTTGCGCTCTTTCCTCATGGCGCCGCTCCAGCGCGTCACTAAGTACCCGCTTTTGTTGAGCCGCATCATTAAGGTCACTCCTGAATGCCACCCGGACTACGCGCGCCTCCGGGAGGCCAAGAGTCGAGTGGAGTCCCATCTGGAGCACATCAACATGAAGACCAAGCAGGAGGGTAATGGCGTCACATGGTCCCTGCGCTCGTTCCGCCGCGACAGCCGCAAGAACCGGGAGGTCATCAACATCGAGATGCGAGAGGTGTCGATGAAGACCGTGGGTTGGGCGAGAGAAAACACCCGGTTCGTTATGGAGGGACCTCTCCAGCTGTCCCAGCCGGCAGACGGCCAGTGGCTGAAAAAGGGCAGCAAGGCCCTCAAGTTCCAAAACGTGCAGAGTCTACTGATGGTGAGGACACAGAAGGGCGGCGACTCCCCAGGGCAGGCCACCGACGTCGGACGGCAGGGGGAAGGCATGGGGGAGAGCGTTCGAGACGGAGTGTTGGTCTTAATCAAGGACAAGAGCAGTGGGAAGTTTGCGGTGCTGAGAGAGCCGATCCGCCTCGCAAACTGTGTGGTGTCGTCAGATCCGGACTGCGAGGACACCTTCGAGGTCCTCGACATCCGGCGGGAGTCGTTTGTTTTCCGTGCCTCGGACAAATCCCGCACCCAGCAGTGGTTCCATCAGATGAAGAGGTACGCCCGAGACTTGGGCACCTGGAGGAAAAGGCGCAACGCTCTGCCAAACATCATGATCAACGCCAACCAGACGCGTTCCTGAGGCTAGCCTCCACCACATCGTTGTTCCACTGTAAATAACCCAAAGTCTCTCAACTCCAGAAACCCGATTGCGACATCTCCTGAATAACACCTCCGTTCTGACATTTTAGATTTCAGTAAACAATCACACAATCTGTCTCACATTGTGTGTGAGAAAACCAAGCACTTTTTTTTCCTATGAAGCAGTAAGTGCGCCATATAATTGTATGTAGATTTAATTTTGAAGCTGTTACAAAAAAAAAAAGAGAGAAAAATACCAGTTTTTTTGAACGACCAAAAAATACTTGGGCTGTTCTTGAAAGCCTTGATTGTAAAGACTGTTGAGTACCTAAAGGTGTGTTTGACGAATAGCATGACTGAACATGACTGGCTGCAAAAAGAAAAAAAACAAACTGTTATGTCATTTTTATACGAGACAGTGAGGACTGCAGACATTTTTGGTAAGAGACGGTAAAGATTTCTTTGGGTTTTTCTTGTTTTTCTTTTTGTTTTTCAGTGGTTTACGTTTTGTTGTCACTGCCCTTTTATCTTTGTGTGTTGCCCTCTACTGTCTGTAGGCGGCATAACAACTTTCACTGCCAGAGATGCAGTTGAGCAGAGCCTCTCCATCGGGCTGAGAACAGACCTTTAACATATCTGTCTATCAATGGGATTTCACGGAACAGCAATAATCTCAGCCAGTTTCACAAAGTAGCTACTTTATATGCAGTTAATTCCCACTCAATCTGCAGTCGGTCCTTCTGTTTTATGTTACTAGGCAGGTTCACCGAGCCTCTGACATCTGTGTAAGGCGGTTTGATGATTGACGCATCGCTTCGTTATTGCGGCTCCAAGAAAGCCTCTGTTTTCTTCTTTAAAACCGAAATCATCCTGTTGTCATGAAATCAATTTTTAAAAATTGTGTTTTGTGGATAGCGTACACCACTAGTCAGAGATGCACCAAGAAATTCAGGGTGCCGATCTGAATTAGTTCATTTTGAACTCGCTGAATCTCAAAAATCCAATGTTTTTATCTGTCACTTGAATGCACCACACCTCAGTGCTGCTGGCATAAATACACTTCATCTGTTTTCAGGATCTGAGGCGTTCAAAATTTAGTGATAGGGGGAAAAGTCTATTTAATAAGAATACATTTATTTCTATGATATTGTGAGACAATTGTATGATTCATTCAGGCCCTGAGAGAGCAAGACTTTCGTCAGATAACAGGAAGGTTGAGCATTTTACCACAAAGTTGCTTTGTGTAATGTGATGGAATACGCAGGATTTAAAAATGTTGGCTGCCTTTTAGAAATTCAAGAATCTGTTTATTTTTGTACTGCTAGCCATGCTAATCACAAATACAAGATGCTGAAAATTGTTCAAATTGTCGACTCCGTGAGTTTTATGTCATTTTAAAATCGTATACTCCTGCTTTTCTGTGACTTCTCTGTCACACATGGCGTGGCAGTTCCCCCTGCCCAAATATAGGATGGATAATAAAATATATTGAATTCTGTTCTTTGAGAAATTTAATTTGTGTAAAATGGCTAAAGGCATTTCAAAGCTTTACAAATGCTGGGGATTGTATGTCGGCCACAAAACGGTGCATCTCTGGTACTAGTTGGCCTCGTTGTGTCAAGGGCAGAGTTTTTCATCCATGTACTCAGTGCATCGGCAGCTGCGTTGGTTGAAACTATAATAGGTGCTTTCATTTGTTTTTGTCACTAAATAATTCAAATATTTTCCTCAGCTGTTTTAAAAAGTTCATGGAGAAAGAATTGCACTCTTAGATCCTGAAAACCAAAGTCCTTAAGTATTGCAGTCTTACACTTTACAAAATTATGATTGTAGATAGGAATAAAGAAAAAGTCACAATTTACCATTTCGTTTTCAAGAAGTGACCCATCTCGGTTAGTCGGATCATGTCTAATTGTCTCATTGTTGTAAAAGGTAAGCATTCTCTACAAAGGCTGAAAAACTCTGCTCACCTGACGACCCCAAGGCTGGGAGAGAGCGTCCCGATCATGTCACCATGACAGGTTATTAACTGTGTACTGAGACCAGCAATGAGCTGTTGTGCCTTTCTACTTTATTACTGTTAGACGAAGACTGACAAATTCGCAATCTTGCCGCAGTAGCATTGATCTCCACCGAACAGACGAGCCTGCCCTCCGTCTGCACTCACAGGCAATATAATTATTCCTCTTACAGTGAACTGCCTTCTTTTTTTAGTGTTTTTAACCAGTGTGTTTTTACTTCTGAAGGCTTTAGTTTGAAGCACTTTATATTTAAGTGAAAGATTTTACTCTCCAGTGTAACTGCTGGTGAAATGTGTTCCTTCATTGGCTAAGATACTGGGTTGACTGGGCACATCGAGACAAAGCCGGTCACGCCGATAATTTAAGACTATTGCTGTTATGTTTACTATGAAGTAGCATCAAGAAGAACATATCACTGTGTTTTGGAGGGCAGAGCTGCTCGACTCCACACTAAGGCTCATTTGCTGTTGGGAGGACAAAAAAAAAAATCTCAAAGAAAACACCTGTATATGGTTTATTTACTTTCCCCTTTTGATTTGAAACATCTTATGTATTATTTCTCTAGTGTAATATATTGTGAATTATATTAAAAAAAGATTTTAAACACTTTTTTCTTGTTTTTTTTTTAACCTCTGAGGAGAAACGCATAAAATGTTGTAACACTTTGAAGCACAGGATGAGAAACTTTTTCTTTTCATAGAAAACAATCTTGTTCCACTACAGACAATAAAAAAATGAACCTTTATTTTAAAACAACAACAAAACAAACATAAGCCATGTAAGACAATTTTTCCCCACTTCATCCCAACACCAAACAGAAATGGCTAAACAGTCAACTGGCACAGTTTCAAAAAGGTTCGTAAATACATGTCATTTAATGAATCACAGTTTGTTCTTATTTTACGGTGAAGTGCAACACTGTCGTTTCTTTGGCTTTTCACTCCTTGAGTCTCATAAAAAGTACAAACCAACAATCAGAATTTGAACAAAAAAATTCTGACAAGAAAGTTGACCGTCTTAGTGGACCCTAAGATTTAAACTTGTAACTTTTGAACCTTACGGAGACTCCATCTGATTAAATCACCTATTGAACAGCATTTTTTTTTATTTTACAAATTTAACATTTTGACAAGCGAAATAGAACAGAAAAAAAAAAAAGATTGAAACACTCAAACAATATCTCTGACAGTCTTCCCAAACAGGGTCATGCTGCAAATCCAAATGAACGGTGAAATACAATGATGCTGTAACACAGGAACACGTTTCCAAAACTTGCAACAAACATAACCTTTAATCTTAAACTTCTGAATGGAGAACGCCGAGATCCTCTTACTGCCTCTGCTGCCTTTCTGACAGACTGACATCCTTCTGAACCACCGCTCCCGCATGCATTTGCACAAATACATGCTGAAACACTCGCACGCATACACAGACACACCGTCGCGCTGCTGGGGACCTCGGGCAGATCCCCGGATCTCTGACTTTCCAGATCTCCAAGTCTCCAACCCAACCTGCGGCAATCATGCAGAAGGTCCCGCAGCAGGAAGCAGCTGCCAACACACCCCCGCCCTCCTTCCTGCTCCAACAGCAAACCAACGACGCTCCTCGTTCTACTTGTCTCCGCCGGACTCGGGCTCCTTCGCCAGGCCGCGGATGGACAGGTCGTAGACCACCTCTTCGATCTTCTTCACGTCGTACTTCAGGCCGTCGTAGCGCTTCCTCAGCGGGTCGTTCTTCAGGTTGAGCAGGCGGAAGCCCGAGTCCAGCTCGTTGATGAAGTTCGAGATGCGGAGCGGCCGGCTGTAGTCTCCCGCTGTGACGCTGTTCACCGCCAACCGCGACTGCAGGAGCAAAACAAGTTCAATATGAAGCTACTGAGTTTCAAAACCTGCCTACAAACACTGGGATAAATAGGACAAAGTAAATACAGAAATTTGATCTTATGAAAATTATCTGCAAAGTATACAACTGTTAGATTATTATTATTTACCTGATGTCTCCAACAACTATGTACTTCCCATTACAAGAATTATAGAGCTAGTTTATAGACAGACTTGGTTCACCTCAGAGGGCTTATAAATCCCTGAAATGAGTTCCGGTATACTAGGTCTTAAAGCTACAGCTCACAATATAAATCTCCATCTTATAAAAATCACATGTGAGCTGAAGACATTGCTACTGTTACTTTTCTTGGGTGGCCATTGTTTTATGCACGTATGCATCATCATCACCATCACTATTTGGCAACTTTCAGCTGCCTTGTGCTCAATTTATTCTTTACACATTTCTTGACTTTGATCATTTAACTCAATGCAACTACTGCGACTCACAAGTCTGTAGTTGTGAGTCGAAATTGACAAAACACTGTGGACGTTAGCAGCACACCACTCACCAGTTCACTGGCCATTATCAGCACTCCTGCCAGGAAATCTTCAACATCCAGGTGAAAGCCCTTCTCTCGCACAACTTCAACTGCCAGAGAGATGGGGGAGGAGGGGGAGAGTTAGGCGGACCTTCTCGCTTATAAAAACGTGGCTCTAGAAGAGAACAAGGCGCCTACTTCCAAGTATCTGAGCCACCTCCTCACGCGTGACGAGGGCTTCACTTTCCAGGTAGACGACAAAGGCCGCCAAGAAGACCAAACGCTGCAGGACAAACCGCCAGTGTTCATGGAACCTGGACAGACGAATGAAATTAAAATGTTATGGGTTCACAGGTATACAGGTGGAAACAAAGGAAGGTTCTAAATATCATTAAAAAAACAAAAAAAACAAAAAAACAAATGTAAGACTACATCTTATAAACACTACCTGTGCAAGAGATGAAAAGCAAAAACCTTTAGAAATTTCTTGCGGTGTATGTTTAATTTTTTTTTAAAAACCTACACAATGAAATGCTTTTTTCCCTAATTATATGTATTGTGTCCAAAGTGAATCCTACCTGTAATACTGCTCAGCAGGAAATTTGGTTTTGAGCTCAGCCATGTGCGTCCTGACGGTGCAGAACAACTCCCGTGCCCTGGCACATTTACTGGGAACTTAAAAGGGAGAAAAAAATGGCTTTAAGACATTCAACATAGTTTTCAACAAGAAACTAGCATGGCATTGCACATTTTCTCCAAAACTCACTCTCTTTGAACCCAGACGGCTGGTGAACACTTTGAAGCACCGTAAGGATTTCCCTGGCTGTCTGCTCCAAATTCTGGACCACCTTACGAATATCCTGTGACAAATAAATTGTAAAGATGGACACAAGTACAGCAGCGTCAAACGAAGAAAATAAATATATACGAATTAATATAAACCAATAAGAAACACAGAAGAGAGTAGTTTTAAAGTGACGTAGTGGTGAACGCTACATTTCTGTTGTATTCAGTTGCAGAGAGACAGCCAATTCGGGGAAACAGGTTAGCTTAGCAGCTAACGGTGTGGGGGCGCTAATGTTGATAGCAGCTTCGGTCATACCTCTCTGACGTCCTGGTCGGCGCTCAAGAAGCCCTGGATGTAGCTGAACATTTCAGTCACAGACATGTTCGGATCCTTGAGGAATTACCAGATAAAAAACAAAAAGCGCCAAAGGAAAAAATAAAAATCAGCAGCTAGCCGCTAATAAGTCCCAGCATCAACGTGCAGTGCAAGCCCACCGTCAGGTCTGCTTAAGTCAGCGCGTGGAGATGACGTCACCCCGCGTTTTCTGTATAAAAAATAATAATAAAATACGAAACTTGACTGCAGCTGTTGAGGTTGGACTAGTTAACTCAATGAAGGTACATTTTCTTTAACAATGAAACCGAGTTTAAGTGTTAAAAAAAAACTACAACTACTATTACTAATGATGATGATCAGATTTCATGTATGGAATTCGATCAGTTTTATACATAAATTCGGTGTTGTATGTGAAGTGTCCTTAGCCTTAACGAGATTTATTGTAAATGCTCTGATGTACTGAAATGTCAAATAGATTTTACACAAATTGTAATTTTGGTAGGACAGTTTACACATTTACTGAATTTTAATGTAATCACCAGCCTTCTGCCTCTCTTTTTTAAACCTTAGCAAACACATCCTGTTGGAAAGATTTGTCAATTTTCGGAAGTAGTTTAATATACTATTTTTGAACCCCAGAAATTAGATTACTCCTCTTTTACCTGCTTGGGTTTGGTGTCATGGAAAAACATGTTGCATTACCTCATTCCCTCTGTTGATGGAGCCACAGCAGAACAATTACACACGCTGCCTTCAAGTACCGCTAAAAAAAAAAAAAAAAAAGAGTCACCAAGAGCTAAACAGATTTTTTTATCACTGCCGATCATGAAATGAAATGTTCCTTATTATAACGATGTTGTGATGAATCAACATTCAGTTCAGTGGATTAAAAATAATAAAATAAAATACAAAAATGTATCTTAAGAAAAAAAGTAAAACAAAATATAAATCAAAATAATCTTGATATAAATAGTTCAAATTTAGCTTTGGTACGTGGTGTATGTTTCCACATACACCACGTACTTAATGTCATTACAATTGTAATTGTCTTTTAGGTGTTTAAGTTACACGATTTCTATTCCAAAACTTGTACATTATCATACAGATAGTTTCACCAAATTCACTAGGTAACTTTTCCATCCATTTTCTTTACACCCTTGTCCCTTAGGGTCGGGAGAGGTGCTGGTGCCTCTCCAGCTATCGTTCCGGGCGAGAGGCGGGGTCACCCTGGACAGGTCACCAGTCTGTCGCAGGGCTACACAGAGACACACAACCATGCATACACACACTCACACCTAGGGGCAATTAACCTGACTCATGTTTTTGGACTGGGAGGAAACCGGAGGGAGAACATGCAAACTCCATGCAGAAAGACCGGGGCCGGGAATCGAACCCAGAACCTTCTTGCTGCAAGAAGGTCTTGCTGCTCTACCAACTGCGCCACTGTGCAGCCTGCAGGTAACTTTTCTGTTTCGTAAAATTACCGTGTAGCCCATAACACATCGTAAAAATGTAGCTCGAAAGCAGGCTATCTCCAAAAGACAATTAGTAGTATAGTTGTCATTTTTCCAACAGCCATTGAACACATCACGGCATCAACCGCCTGTTGCTCCATCTAGTAAAACTCCTCCGCTCATTTGCGGACTCAGCGCCCGCTGCGTTCAGACGCTGCCTGACGGTAACAACCGCGTTGCTCTTTTTGAGCAACTTTACCTTGTTGGTCGACGCTGGGACTTTGAAACAATGCCGTTATCTGGACCACAGGCGATAGTCTGAGATGGAGAAAACCTTCACAGAAGATGACTGCGTGGATTCAGGAGCAGAGACCGGGGGGTAAGTGGAGCTGAAGTGTTTCTATGGCTTCTCCTTCTTAATTAGAAACAGCGAAATTGCCGAGTATTTATATTCGTGACTTGAATAGCGCATACTTTTACGACTGTAAAAGCCGGGCGAGTTTAAAACGAGCAACACGGTGGCGCTACCAAAAGCCTGGAAAAGGTCGTTTTCTTTATTATTTATTAGGCAACTGAGGTAAATACAGTAAACACGCAACATTTTCTTTAAAAAAAAACCCCGATGTGGTTTCGATAAAGAACATGTTTAGGTAACTTATTAAAGACAAATACTTTATGAATTGATGAAGTATTCAGAGTTATTGTTGTTCACTGTATTTCAGCTGTTAAACAGAGACGTGCTTCGGTTTCTCCTGCGGTACGTCGCTGTTGGTGTTGATGTGTTTTACAGTAGACGTAAATTAGTGTTGTTTACCTTTTGGAACATGGTGACATAGCAGTAAATTTAGCAGTAGTCGTAGCGGTAGTTTTTATTTGTTTATTGAACCGTTGTTTAGAAAACAGATTGATCTCTTTGGATATTTTGAACAGAAATGCTGCATATTTTGCTTTCCTGTATTTTTTTTTTCACTCCCCAAATACTTATTTTGACTATTAGGCCACTACGAGAATAAATACATAAAACGGAGATCAACATTAAGGTTGGGTGATGTGCATTTAATGTTTTATCACAGTGTTGTGTTGCACTTATTGCCCAAGAAACCGATGATTAGAAACAAAAATCCATTTTCTCAGCTGGAAATTCATCACTGCAGACAGTCTGAACTTTTTCAAAAACAAACTCGACTCTAAAAATAAACTCTCCCTGTTATCAAACAGGCTGCATCCATACAGCAGCTACATTCAGTAGTGTGACTGCCCTGCTAAACATTGCAAAAATAATTGCAATTTGAATTGTTAACAATTTTTTAACCAACATTAGAAAAATAGTTCAAACAGTAAAAGAAAACAGATAATACATATCAAGCAATTATTAAAAAGATGTTGTTTCCACATACACCATGTACTCAATGTCAGAGGATTCACTTTTTTGTTGTTGTTGTTATAAGTAAAGTGTAAATCAAAAGTGGTGTTAGAACCATAAACTACAGCCAATAGTTTGGTCATAAATGTTGCAAGAGATGTAAAGAGTTCAGATAAAGGTGGTGCCATCGTTGTTGAGCCTGTTTGTGTCATTATGTCCTCCTTTAATTGGCTTTTAAACTGTGTTTGAATACTTCAACTAGCCATAGTGTGGGTCGGAGCCATTAGTGGGTCAGAGGGTGAAAACTTGCACCATTTAAAATGCTCCAAACTTCATCATTCTGTCACGAAACTTGTTGATTTGTAACTTGTCTTTATGTGTTGTGAATCTTTACACTGCGTACAGCAAAAGCAAACATTGCTCTAAGAATAAAACTTTATTACTGTCAGTCAGGCTGCTTCACTGCATCAATGATGCATAATTTGAAAACTAAATGCTAGGAGAAAACATGGCGTGTGTTGTAAGCCTGTCACAATAATACATTTTTGCTGGGATGATAAATCATCCCAGAAATTATTGCGATAAACAATAACATTGTTGTTTTGAGGCCATCGTCAACTGATATGATTGCAACAGAAAACCTTGTCAAAGATCAATAAACTTTAGATTCTAATGGACATTTAACACTGGAACTGGAAGACATTTTAAATATCCAAAATAAACAGAAACAACAAACAAAATTAACTATGAAGGCCCTGTACACAAAATTGTCCTTCAAAAGAAACGGCACCGGTTGAGACCAAAACACCAGACTGAAGACTTTTGTCTGGCAGAAAGAGAGAAAAGCGAAAAACAGTAAAAACCGTACAAATGGGAATTATTGAGCTCGTTTTATTTTTATTATTCGATCAATTGATTTTTTGTGACAGGCCCAGGGTGCAACACTGATGAATGTTGCAGTAACGATAAGGCTTCCAATAAGTAAACAGATACAAAAAAAGTGCTTTGTTCACAGATCCCTGTTGTCTACCCAGCAACTGGGACAAGAAGAACATTAAGATCTAGATGAACCTCATCATCTCCATGTGACACCTTGGTCTGCAGTCGACGGAGGAAAAAGGCAAATAAAAAACTGACAGAAATACAAAAATAATGACAACATTAATGACTCAACTGAATTCATTTTCGAAGCTCTGTTTGGTTTTGAATGGTTTTTGGAATAAAAGTGACCAAACAGACACATTTGGGACGGTGCCGTATTTTTAGCGTTGAACGAGAATCGCTCAGAGATCTGATTTATGACGATCAGCACGGAGCCACATAAATGGAAAGTGCTGATGTGAAAGAAAGGAAGAGCGGCTGATAACCACAGAGCTGCCGCCTCCTCCTCCTCCTCCTGCTCCTCCTCCTCCTTCTGACCTGCAGACACCCGTCACCCCCACTCCAGTCGCACATGTCCTTGAGGTCATACTACGTTTTCGTTTCAGAGCTCGCTGGTTTTAATCCAGTTTGCAGTGAAATGAAAGCGAGTTCAGCTTTGCCTTCCTCCTTCCGATCTCTGTCTCTCTGCTTTTCTACTCTTATCAGCCAGCAGACGGCTCAGTCTGTGCAGCTCTTCAGGGGTCATTCTGACTCACGTTGGGTCACTCTGCACTCGGGCCTCGCGTGCTCGCCCAGGCTTCTGCCTGTCTGCGCTTCCACTTTCTGTTTATTGTCTTTGGACGGAGATGAAGCGAAACGTCGCTTCTAGTCTCGGAGCGTCAGGCGGGACGTCAGCCGGAGCCGCCGCTGCCAAGCCCTCGCGCCCCGAGGAACCGTCAACTGCACACGCCACCAAGCTACTCTCCAGAGCTGTGAAGCTGAAAAAGAATATTTTTCTTATTTCCATTCACAATTTTCCTTTTTCTTTTTTACTTTTACGAAGCAAACTTTTCTTTATTTCCTTCGTTTTCCCCCTCTTTCTTGACAGTTTCCCTTCATAGTACCCCTCCATTTCTTTCTCTCTCTCTCTCTTGCTTCACCTCCTCATCCCACATGTCTCTCATCCAGTGCTAATTCTCATTAGGCAGACTGAAAACCTCCTGCTGCAGGAAACAGACCCACTCCTCTGTTTCCTGCTGCTCCAGAGCCCCTATTAGTTTAGCGATGAAGACGCAGGAGGGTGCACGTTGGAGGGACAGTGCTCTCTGGCTGTCAGCAAAACCCTGTGGGACTAATATCCTCAGCTTGGAAAGTCCATGTGTGAGCTGAGGTTTCGCAGATGGTTCCTGTAATTACATAATGGAGACTATCGGTTAGCTGCCGCAGTCAAATTCAGCAGCATGTTTCATTACCTTACAGCCGTAGTATTCGTACCTCGAGAACATTTTCAGATTCTCCCACGTTTCAAGAGTCAGCGTGGCGTGTCGGGATTTGCTGTGACAGGCTGATGCCGGGAATAACGCGATTAAAATGTTTCTCTAATTTGTTCACAAATCAAAATCTGAACATCGTGGCATGCAGGACGGTCAGTGATGTTTAGTGTTAAACTATTCAGTCCATCACGTGTGGCAGGCAGCGTAGAGAGAGCTGTAATCAGAGAAGAGGCTAAGAAACAATAGTGGTGGTTCTGCAAAGTATTGGCGAAAGGAATACGAAGGCATGCCACACTTTTAAGATTGCAAAAATGTAGACCATGTATAATTTCATTTTCATTTTTGCAATTGTGAACTACGTTGTGTTGATACATCACAAAAAAGCCCAAAGAAACAGCAAAACGTTTATGGTTGTAACAAAATGGAAGAAGTTCAAGGGTTTTTACAAGGCAATGCAGGAGAACAGTTCATATTCTCAGCTCCATCATTTTATATTAATTTCCTTGATTTGTTTATTCATTGCTAAGCGTAGGTTAAAATGAACATCACCATATTTTGCTACTTCCAGGAGATAATTAGCTTTGCTTATCAAATAATTTAACGTGCTGCACTGAGAGCTGAGGTTATTTGTTGTCTTTCATATGCTGGAACTTCACAATAAATTAAATGCACAACTAGGAAATATTTGCATTTTCTACGAAACAGCAGGGAGAAATCTGTAAATTAAATTTTTTTTGGTAGAAAATTGCTGAATAAACTGAAGTTAACAGAACAAAACAATGGCATAACTGTTAGAATTAAAAGCAAAAACTGTCAAAAAATGTTGTTGAATATTAACAAAATGGAAGAAACTTTAGAAAAGCAAGAAGAACCTGAACACACATTAATAACATACAAAGAATTGATTTGATCCAATCCATAATGACATCTATATAAACTACAAAATGACTCATAACAAATGATGCTTAAAGTGATGAAACTTTAACTTTGTAATTTTCTTTAATCACTTCAGAAGAGATAATTTAGAAATGATCTTGCAGTGGAAATGAAAATGACTATTTGGTCTTTTCACGTCTTTGGGTCATTAACACGTTTTTATTAGAACTGATATCAACTGCAACATTATTTCTGTAATTTTTTAAACAATTTATTTTTTTAGGGTAGCAAAAGAAAAACGACAAAAAAACCCAAAACACATCTGGTCAACTTTTTCTATACCAGTCGAATCCGTTTTCCGGATTCTCGTTGGATCTGCAGTCATGTCCAAATGTTTCCAGCTGAATAATGTCTCATGTTGCTGTTTTACTGCCAGGAATCCCAAATATGTTAGATCCCTCTCATTAAAATGTGTTTCAGCTTAGTTGCTTATATACAGTGTAAACAATTTGATCGGATTGCAACAAAACGGTACCTCAGTTCGTCAGATCTGCCGTACAGAAACATCACTAGTAGTAAAACTGGTGAGGTTCTATACATAAAAGCAGAAATTAGTTTATTTTTTTATAGAAATTGTCACTTTAGATGGTAAAAATGAGTTCTCTAATGTATTGTACAGTTGGACAAACAAATAAATATGAACACCGACCTTTTTGACCTGTGTCGGAATGCTATAGAAATATGCTTTCACCTAAATTATGCAGTAACACTCTGAGTGTGGTGGGGATGATATCTGAGTAAACGTCCCAGTGTTTTATCCTAACCACACTACGATGTCTGTGCATTTTTGTGACCTGTCCAGCTGGACGTCTTCTACGCTTTAACCAAAAGTCGGTATTTGAAATAGCAGCAGGTCGTCCGCATGTAGAGTGCACTTTATACTGTAATATAAACTTCTGTCTCTTCTCTCTGTTTCTTGTCTTCCTCGTCGCTCCCGATGTGTCCACATCCCGTCTCTGCATTCATTTGTTTTTTTTTTCTCCTTTGTCTTTTTCTCTGCAGATCTGATTACAGTCCTCTGTCCTCGACGAGCAGTAAGTAACCTCGACACGAAGCAGAGCAAACGCTGACGCGTTCACACTCACAGCTCAGGTGGCAGGACTTTATCTCCTTAATGCATCCTGACAAAATAAATCTTCTCAGAGGGGAGAAGGCTGGTCGGGGGGTGGGCTTTGTTTGCGCTTAGTGGTCTCTGAAACCAGCCGCACGTTTTTAGGGAAGGGTTTTTGTGTAGGAAAAAACCCCAACAGCTTGTTTTCCACCATTGCTTTCAGTGCACCAGCATGCAGTTTACCATATTTTGTGTTGCACAGCGGAATTGGAGCAAAAACAAAAATGAAAAAGAAGGATATATGTGTAAATTGTAAAGGATATGTTGGTAAATAAAACAAAATTTATGTGAAAAATTAAAAAAAAACATTGCATTAACCTGGTTGTTCATCCATGAACATTTTTTACCGAAGCGCTTATCAATTCACTTCAATACGGTGAGTCAAATTGAACTGATGTTGATCTATTTCACATTCTACCTCATAAACTCTCCAAATCCAAAATACCTTTTTTCTTTTTTTTTTTTCTTTTTTTGGTCCTTGAGTCCAAATTTTCACATTTCTTCAAGCTTAAAGGACGTGAAACATCTCCACCTGCCTTTTGGTTTAATACTGATTTTAATTTATATCTGCTTATAACTTCATCCACCTTTTCAACAAACCCTGAAGGAAACAGGGAAGTGACAATTTTTTAGAAATATATTTTTTATAAGTGAGGGCTGAATTATCTCCTCCTTATTGGTTTTGCTCCAATAATGAGGTTATAATAATGTCATATTGTCATATTGTAATTAGCCATACTTTTTGTTCTTAACTAAAAAGAAACCAAATCCTTCAAAATCTGTCGCCACCTTGTTGAAAATGGTATCGAGCATTTTTCTTATTATCGGTATCTAATTTGAATTTTCTTTATTTTTTGGCTTCAACCTGACTTTGCAGTTTTCCCTACCAGCTAATTTCTTGCTTTTTCCACAGACTTTGAAAAAAATTGCTGTTTGTGATGTCATTGTTTCCCCACATATTTTCCAGTTCTTGATGACTGTTCAGCGACATCTGTATAATGAGGTGGATATTTTTACAGTCTTCTCCTGACTGATACCTTTACAGCTTGTACACCTACCTGTACATTTGAAAGCTAATGCACTTTATTTGTACATTTCCTCCTCCTTATAATGATTTTACTTTAGTAAAAATTCAAATAATCTAGATAATAATGTAGCCACCTAGATGCCTCACGTGCATTTTGTTTAATAATCTGACACATTTTTTCTACTTCCACGTTTGCATCTGCATGTTTCCCGATCTTATGCGACAAATCAACACAGAGATACAACAGGTGGACCTTCAGCTGTGATTAACCGCAGTGCTAATTTAAAGATCTTGGTTTGCAGAGGTCACGACCTGCCTTCGGTCAGTAGGCCTTTCACAATGAAGGGATTAAATCTAATATTAGCCCATTAATCTGGTCTTCAGGACGCGGCCTCGTCCCAAGCTGCACCACACCCACAAGTCAGGAAGAAGAAGAAAAACACACACACACACATAGAGAGAGAGAATAATTCATCAGCGGCTGTCTGGTTTGCTTTTCCTCTCATGTTTCCTTTGTCACTGTTGTATCAGATGAACTTCTGCTCACTATTGTCATAACTGGAGGTCAGCACAGAAGCAAAATGCCCCATAGGACACAGTCCACACAAATCCTGCACAGTTCCTTGCGAAAAGCGCTTACTCTTGGACTTTTTCAAATTCTTTCATGTTAAAACAGGAACCAAACTAGTAGTTTTTAAGTGATGCACACAAAAGTTGCACAGCTGAAGGAGGACGGAGCATAATGAGTCTCAAACCTTTTTGCAAATAATAAACAGAAAAGCTTGGAATGCATTTTTATTTATCCGTCTTCACTCTCCTACCTCTAAATAAACTCCAGTGCAGCGAGTTTCCTTCAGAATTGGTAAATAGACTCCACCTCAGTTTAAACCCAGCTGCTGCGCCAAAGTTTGTTGTCAGAGAACAGCTAGATGTTTACAAGCCTGTAGTTATACTAGGAAAGACTTCCATCTGTGATTCCAGGGCGGCTAAATAAGAGTGTTTTTAATTATTTATGAAAAAAAATTTAAACCATGTATCATTTTTTTCTTTCAGTTCACAATATACACTAATTTTACAAAAAATCTTGATAAAATATGTTGCAGTTTCTGTTACGTAGCAAAATGTAAATTCTTCAAGGAAGAGTGCAAATATATTTCTGAACTCTTCCTGAGTTACAACATTAGTTTTGTTCTTTCTAAATGAATATTGACTTGTTTTATTTTATTGTTGGGTTTTTTTTGCATTATTTGAGGTCTTCATTGCGTCTTTTTTGTTCTTTTGACCATTTCTCATTTTCTGTAAATACAACATTTTTGCTTTTTAAGTTCGAAGGCATGTTGTCAGTAGTTCATAGGATAAGAGAGTAATGTTCATTTTACTCAAACATATACCTACAAAAAGTAAAATCAGAGAAACTGACAAACGTCCCAAAGCTCATGATTAAATGCAAAACCAAAGCCGGTGTTTAAAAAGCACATGCCTGATATTATCTCCTTTAAAAAGACCCCATCTATGTTAAACACTATGAAGGAGATTATGTAGGAGAGAGTTTGCTAGTCATAGGCGGTGTGTCTGAGCTGAGTCTGAGTGACCTATGACCCCGTCGTCTCTGTTAGTTTCCCTCATGTGCCTATCCACATATATAAGAATTATGAGGCTGGCTGCAGAGTGTTTTTGGACCAAAGGAAAGAACTGTGACTGTATGAACTCACAGAGACGGAAAAACAGACAGAAGAGGACACGTGCTGCATGATTTGTCTCAGCTACAGCAACCAATATATGGTGGATGTAAATTTATACGTGGAAGTCCGAAGAACGGCTGAGATCCAGGAGACAGAAAGTTGGACGAAAGACGAAGAGATAACTTGAGATGCGTTGAAGTCGGCCAGCTTTGCTGGTAACGCTAAAGCAAAAAGGACAACGAAAGAATGAGCGAATGAGTGTGTTTATTAGAGGCAAACGAGGAACAGAAGGAAAATCTTCAAAGTGACAAAAAAAAGGAGAAGAGATTCGGCTTATTGAGGGCTTTTCTTGCAACACAGAGGCTCGGAAAAGATTGATAGATAGCGGTTTGCGGGTTGACGCGGAGGAGGCTCGGATTTTCAGGGATCTCACCGTCACCAGCAGATGTTTTACTCACGGAGCCAAGACGCATATTTAAGGCGTGTCCGAGGAAATTTGTTTTTGCATCCTGCATTCTGAACATGCTTTGCTGCATTCAAGCAAGACATTTTTTTTTGTGTGTGTCTACTGTGCGTTTGGATGCCAAATATGTGAAAACTTCAAAACCGTTGCAGCTAAACGGCTCCGTGCCGAGTATCAGACTACAGCCTTTGTTTCATTTCCAAGTCTTGTACCTCATAGATCACATGTGCTTTGATTTATTCGGGTTTCCTAACCATTTGGCAAAGCCGTGTTGTTTTTTTCATCGTTATTATCATATTTTATTATCATTGACTGGCCCATTTGTTTGCTTATTTGCCACGTGGTACGTCTCATCCTCACCGTCTGAAAGACAGCGCCGGGTTTCCTTCTGGACGGCAGAAGCGTTGCAGTGATGTCATTCAAAGCCCCTTCGAGAGCCGTCAGGGTGAATGAAGCTTCAGCTCTCTCGCACAAAAACACAGACACTCGCACAAAAAAACTGGACGTACTTTCTGTTTAGCTAAGCTGATCGGATCCAGATTCTGCTGTTAGACAGCTCACATAAAGTGCTACCAAATTATTCGTGTGCCAAAAAGCGATCTGAACCGTGAGTCTGGGGTCACAGCTCGAAACGCTGCAGTCAGCTGTTTGCTAATTGAAGCCACTTTTCCCTCTAACTGTCTCGATGTGATCGTGCATTAATTCTTGTGCACAGTGAAGTCGAACGGTGCTGTCAGGCAACGTGGGCCCATTTTTCATAACTCTGAGTCTTTTATTTTGACTCAGTCAGCAAACTAGTAATAATACAGTAAATTAGCGCAGCTATTTCCATGTTTCTGAAGTTTTTCTCTGTTTTGTTTTCATTATTTCGGGCCTTTTAATTTTGAAGACGGTAAACGGCTAGATGGACAAGATTAAGTTTAAAATATTCCCAATGTGGATTTGGATATGAAGTAAACCATCTGTGGTCGGCTAAAACCTAAGCAATGTGCACTTTTGTAATTTTGGACAGAGTCGAGAAATTCCAAACATAAATGAAATTATACGAAAGACACGAGGCGATATGAGACTCTTATAATGAGATATCATGGAGTAAACGCATAAGGGTTTTTAAAGTATTGAGATAAGACGATCTAATGGTTTTTATTCAAAACAAAACGACGATTATTCCTACTGCTGCTAAAGTGATTTACCTTTTGATTTTTACAGTTCTTACTGTTGTCTGTAACATTTATTGTTGTTTTGAGTTACATAAATGTAGAAGAAGCTACTAACATTTCTTTAGCAGCTTAATAAAATCAGAATTAGCTTTATTAGCTTTGTGTGCACAAACTAAGGATTTAACTTTGGTTTTTAGCATTCAGACTTAAAGGTGTAAATATATCAACTTTAGAGGAAATAAAAAGAGAATAATGGAACAGAAATATATATTTTTTGCTTTCTGCTCTTCATATAGTCACAGTGGGACTCTATCAATATATTAGCTCAAAGCAGTAGCTGGGCTGTCTGCTCTGGTAGAGGCAGCAGTAAGCTGCTGCAAAGACCGCCATTCTTTGCTTGTCTATAATAGTTATTTTTAAAAAAGTAATTAGTGTTTTTTGTAGCCTCTCTTTACTAAACACATTTAAAAAGAAGACACATCCATTGAAAACCTTTGTAGAGCGTTTTCCAGGAATACGCGCTCTGAAACAGACCTGTGGTTTCTGTATTAAGACAACAATCTCCAGATTTAGGGAACTTATTCTGTTTCCCGTCTTGTCAGTCTTGTGTTTATGGCTTCTACAAATGTCACTGTTCAGCAATCTGTCTCTGCATCTGTACTAATTTAACTAAAATCAAATCAGCTGCAGTAAAAATGACCTTCATGTTGTTATGTTTTTATTTTTTTATTTCTCGTGTTTGTGAGACCGTTGTTGCCCTATCAAGCCAAACGCCCCAACTCAGATTTCCTGGCACTCATGACTTTTGGCGTTGGTGCTAAGTTTCGTCTCCTAATCTTTGCTCACAGTCTGCCGTAACCGGTAATAATCTAAATGCTTCCTCCTTCGTCTGAAACCAGCAGCATTTTTAGGCCATGAGCAGCGGCTCTGCATTTCAGCCTGACTTTTATCTTCTGTGAAACGTCAGGCTTGGCAGCACAGACATACAGAACTCTTTGTGCGTTGCTCTGTGGGAAAAGAAGTCTGGATTTCCCTCCGTTATTAGACCGCGCTTATGTCGCTAGTGAATAATCTCATCAAGCTAAAGTGCCAACTAGTGTTCTGGTTTGTCTTCCAGACCAGCGAGTAAACAAACCCGCGTTGGTTCTCTCGTGTCAGCCAATGCAGATTCATTTAATTATATGCATTGATGCAGACGCGCAGTTTTCCCTATGTGAAGAGCGAGATGCAGAGCAAGAACAGTAACTTCCATTTCATTGCATGTGAGGCGTCTAATTGGAAACGACATCTTAGGAAACAGCGGGGGGGATTTTTACAAAGTGCCGCAACGAGTAGGAAAAAAACAAATAAGCAAGTAAATATTGTGAAATAATTCCGGGGGGGTTGTGGCTCATGTGGAACTGTTTAGAGGTCCAGTACTATGGTGCTGCGAAAGTTTTTCTTTAGCAATCAGAGTACAACAGCAGACATAATAGACTAAAACAACAGGAAGTAATCACAATAAGATGCCGTGGCATTGAGAAGTAGCTCTCAACCGTCTAAAATGAATAGCAGCTAATTGATTAAATAAATAAAAGATGCGACAACTGTACCATCGCTTGCTTTCTCAAAACGTTGAGAAATATGTACATAACGCGTTCTGCAGCTGCATTCATGTCCCGATACAATGACCATCTGAGGCCCGAGGCAAAGAAGGACAAAATAGAATAGAATGCATTTTATTATCATTATACAAGTGTACAATGAAATTAAAAGCCCTTTTTCCAGTGCAGACATGTACATGAAAAAGAAGTGCACATAAAATTTTTATATACAAAAATTTACCAAATTTAAAAATACAGAATATGAATAAATATAAAATATATATAAATATTGCACAGAGGTAGTGTTGTTGAACAGTGTAAATATTGCACAGTAAAATGGAAAATAGATGGGTTTATTAGAAAAAAAATTACATTCTGCAATGGAACAGCTCCAGTAAAGTTTTTGGGGTATCCATCCATACATCCATACATACATACATACATACATACATACATACATACATACATACATACATACATACATACATAAAGCCACACGTAGATTTTCGATTTTAAATATCTGCTTATATCTGTTTTACGATCCAGAACTTTTTTACGTAAAGTTGCATTGCTGCTTCTAGTCTCACAGCGTTGTATAGTCCGATGTGGATAAACCATACAGATGCTGTCAGTCACTCAGCTCCAATGTTTCTTCTGGTATTTTGTTGATTTTTTTTAAATTTTATTATTATTTTTTTTTAATCTTTGAGGTCGGAAGATCTTTTGCCATCGCTCTCATCCCTCACTCCCTCCACAGATTCAGGACTCTGGGTTCGAGTCTGAAAACGTTTAATATTACTTCCCGTCATATCCATGTCTGGGGTTTTACTGTAGATGTGAAGCAGATCATTATGTAGACTTTATTGTGCAGCGTGACCCACAGCAATGCAGGAAAAAGGAACTCTGGATCAGTCGCTGATGTTCATTCCAATAATGACGTCGGATCGATTAAAACGTCGTTCTGCAGTGTTGCGTTCACTCAAGTCTGTTAAAAACATACGCATAGGTCAAAAGTTTTATGTAGCTGAATTCATTTTTTTAAATCACTCATAAAACTGCTTTAGAAGTGTTGCTGTTTGGAGATGATGTTGTCAAAGTTGTAATATGGACTTCGTCATGAGAAGGAGCTGAAAGTATGGTAAAGTATTTGTGGCTTTAATGTCTGTTAATCATTATAACACAAGCTGGGATTGTTTGAAAAGTTGTTTTTTTATACAATGTGAACTGGAAAGAAAGAAATCTGTCTATCTTAGCTATATTACAGCCTCCACATGTTTATCTTTTTTGGAACAAGTCAACCAAAATGAAATGAAAATAAAGTTTCTGTCGTTTTTTCTTTTTGTTGTTGTCATCTTCACCAGAATAAAGAAGCCCCCATCTTGAATTTCCTCCTCCTCTCTCTTTGACCGAGAGCCAAACGAGCTAAAGCTGTGACTGTTGGACTCCCGCGTGTTCGCAGGCGCGCGCCCGCGCGCAGACGGAGACGCGTTGTGAGGCGAAGCCGAGTTTTCACTTCTAATCACTCTCATATGTGGAGGGGCCACTGGAGGGATTGTTGTGTTATCTCACGTCGTCATCTGCGGGTTTGCCTGGGAGCATGTGGTCCCGGTTAACACCAGAACATGAAGCCAGAGTAAAAGTCTCTGGGAATTACAGAAGACAGGTCGGTCTTCAGTCTGCTTGTTGATGACGTGCCCATGCATGATGGTGCGCCGCGCGCCGTCAGAGCAGAACATCAGCTTCAGCTCCAAGGTGGATTAAGAGCTTAGAGACACACTTCTCCAGGGCTTTGTGCACACACTACCCTGAATCCCCCCTTGCAAAGGCTGACTTAATCACTAATTTAGTCTCCTCTACCCTGAACCCCATTAAATCGCATAGCAAGAAAAAACTATTAGCTTAATGTGCTGAATAGTTTTGGTTTGGTGCACCATAAATAGAAACACATGGCACCATGTTCGTCTCCCCTGAATACAAATGGTGTTCCTGTAATCAGTCAAATATTTATTTATTTATTTATTTATTACATTCAATATGTAAGCTGCATATGGGGCTACATTGGGGCCATAAAGTTTGCTCAAAAAGTTTTTTGAAATTTCAAAAAAATAAACGCATTCAAAATGAAAATATATGAAACAGAAAATTTTTTTTTGAAACACCAAAAGATTCAAACTGAAGAACAAATTATAACATAATTGAAACTGATGTGTGCTAAGCCCAGCCCCTTTTTTTTTTTTTGTAAATGTCAATTTTCTTCTAAAACAACAACCTAATAATCTAAAAAGCAAAAAGTGAAAAACATCACTTATAAAGGTTTTCAAAGACAGAGCTGAGCCAAAAATATTCCAGCATCTCTTTTAGTTTCTCAATCAGAAACTAAACCTGCCATTTTTAAAATGCTAAACTTTTTTTTTTTTTACGTCTTACTCTAATACTACTATAATCTCACTCATTTTGTGTCGTATTTCCAGATGTTTTTATCCTTTTGTAAAACTTGTCGATTTCACTTTGGGACAGTAAAGTTTGGTAACAGGAACGCCAAAAAATTAAGCAGCAGTAAAAGGTTTTGCCTTCAAAATGTCAACACGAACATCTCTGGTCAGTTTCAACCAAAACTGAACTCTATGATTGTCATAAAGTAAGAACTCACTGACTATTCTGTGTAAAATGTGGTAACCAAAATCATAACTCGTAGCACAATCCACAGCTTTTGGACCGTCAGACAGAGGTGAGCACAGCAGCCTTAAAGTAAGTGATCATGGAGCAATCTGCCACTTTTTGCTTGGTTTTCTTACCATTCTCCCCACTGTGTTAAATCTGTCTGGGTTCCAGTTATATTAAAGAGTTTAATTATTGTTTTGACCTCTTCCTCGTGTTTCGGGGAGAAGCTTTCTTCCTTTTAGAACCGTTTATAGAGATGAACACGTCTGCCTCACTTTGCTTTTAAAGTACAGGATGAAGAAAGGCTTTTGTGTCCTAAAAAGCTAGAAATGATCAATGTTGCATTTATTTCACTGGAAAGATGTCAAACTATGCCACACTAGGACTTTTGGAAATGAGCGATTTGTGTTCTTACAGTAAAACCTGAATTTATTCTAAGGCTTTTTTCACATATTTAGCTGATTTGCCAAAAGAAAAAGTTGTGGAGAGTGAAACAGGTTTAGTTTCTGTTGTAATTTATTAGACTTACCTAAAACTGTGAAATGCTACTGATGTTTATTGCTGTATGTCCGCACAAAGAAAGTGTTGTCTGTAGGTCATGCTTTTGTTCAAGGAACTTTCTTTAGATTTTTTCAGGCTAAATTGATACTAAAGCCTCAAAAACACAAAGCCCAGTTCTTTCCCCTCTCTTACCTTAAATCCTGTTGTTCTGTTTATTTTTTTCTCATCTCACGTTGACGACAATCTGTTTGTTCTCTGTTGTATCTCAGTCTTCGCTTGCATTTTACTCATTATCCTGGGCCTTAAATGTTTGGAGGATGTCTGGATGTCAAGGAGAATAAAACTGAATGTTAGACAGATGTTTGGAAAGGTAAGATGGGCCCAGCAGGCTGTTATTTCCCTGGCTTCAAATCCAAACCTTCCTCTTTGATCCGGCTACTAGGAGCCGTGGGATCAGTGAGATCATGAGATTAGGACAGTGTGAACACAAAACAAACAAGCACAGAGAGATAGCTTAAAATAAAAAACAACTTTAATATCTGGATTAAACAGATTATTGGCATTAGCGTGATTGATGTCGCCCCTGAACTGTTTTGGCTGGGCTTTTAATGAGTCGGTAGTCGGGCAGCTGGGATGAAGATCTCAGCCGACTGGATGAGTGTGTTTGTTCACAGCAGTTTTCAGAAAGCAATTGCTGCTTAGAGAATGAGGATAAACAGAAACCGCGTTGCTACGGTGATGAGATGGGATGTTGCATGGAGACTATCCCGAACCCTCCAAGTACAACTGTGTAGGTTTGAGTCGGAGTACCAAGGTTTAACGAGATACGGCTAAAGTCTTCATTTTCTGTGGCTTAAAATCTGTAATTAGACTATCCGTCCCCCATCTGTTGCTGTGCACTGTCAGTCAGCTGGCAGAAAGATGGCTACCAAACTTTTCACATGCTCACAGCAGAGATGAATTGAGCTGAAAACACAGTCATAGGGTGAAAAGGTGAATAAGAGTGTCCTGTCGTTTCTTTTTAAATAAAGCTAAACTTTCTGGTAGCAGAACCAACATCTGCTTGATGGAGTCCAAATGTGGCCCACGCTGTCCTTTTCCCCAGATTTTTAGGACGGATCTGACAGATCCTTCATACCCCACTCTATCCCATGAACAGAAAAACGTTCCTATGGTAACAAAGCAAAACGGAAAGCTTAGACCGGTTTTGTTGTTAGGTTTTTATCATTTGCATTGTCTTTGATCCAGTTTTTGTTGAATAAAGTATTTAATCTATTCTTTAACTTAATAAATTTAACTAAATAAGTAAAAAAAGATGAGCAAGATTTCAAGCTTGTTGCTAGGCGACAGGACATATGTCAATATAAAGGGGGCAATAAGTTGTAAACCGTCCATTTCATAGCCGTGCCAAAGACGTAGCGTCTCTCTGTAAAAATATAAGGTTCTGTGCCACTATCACATTTACTTGAAGCTCTTTGCATTAAAATAGTGACAAAATTGTGACTATATTGTGTGTGTACCATCATCCATGGTGAGTTTTTAAATTGAAAATCGGGCAGTTCCTCAGGGCAGCATTAGAAAGGGGACAAATGACCACCAGAAGAAATAAAAAAAGAAGTGTTTGCCTGTGGTAAATGGAGAGTTTTAACCTCCAGCTTGATGCTTTACTTTAACCCCACAATCTGTTTTTTATTTCCTGCAAACCGATTGGTTTTGAGACGGTAGAAGGAGAAGCTTGCTCATAAAACCAGTCCTGCCAGAGTCACCACTGCACACTGTTTCTCTAATAATAAATGCATTATATCGGTTTTGTAGCAGCATGAATATCTTTTGCTGAAGCTGCCCACTAAAAGCTGGCTACAGAGTGGATAGTCTCTCCATCAGTGTGGTTTTCTTTAAAGAAAGTTGCATCGTTCCTTATGTGTTGATGTTTTCACTGACTGGCCTAATCCCGCTGTCAGTATAACCAAAACACACTTTGCAATTCGATGCCTAAATATTCTAATCGTGTTGCTTCAGTCGACCTCTAATGGAGAGCTTTTTGCATCGCTCCACAGTAACCTGATCTGAACGTTTTCGGAAATGTCACCTCTTTGGTCAGAGCAGAAACTGCTCTTTTGTGAAGGCCAGTGGGGAAATCACAGGACAGACACCGTCCCTGTTTGGCTTCGCTGCTTTATGGAGGGACTCTGGCAACAGTCAAACACTCTGCTGTGCCGCGGACACGCAGGCTGAGCTTGTCCTTTCTCACAGGCAAAGTGAAATGGGACGAGTCCCCAGAGAAGCGCGATAAAGACAGCAGGAATAAACCTGGAAAACAGGCGGAATAAACACAGACAGATAAGATGTTAACACGCGGGAAGAGAAACTGGCGTAAATACGAGCAGCCGGGAACGCTGCCAGTGTCTGAGTCAGCGAGCGGAGGTTTTCCAGGTCGGGGGTTCAGGAAGAGGCTACACCTGAATGCGTCGCTCTTGCTGTGGTCTTGGACATTCCTCCTGGCCTCAGTAATGACTCCTAATGGCACTAATGAGCCTTCGCAGAGGAGACTCGCACCACATGGGTGTTTTAGCGAGAAGAGGGGCTGAGGCAGGGGGGTAGAAAGGTAAACAACGAAACCGGGGGGAAAAAAAGATGGAGCTGGTTTTGGTTGAGTGGAATAGAGACAGCTGAGAGCAGGAGATTTGTTAGGGAACGGAGGGAATGGAAAACTTGAAAGAGGAAAATAACCCGAGCCAAAAGAATAACAGGAGAGATATTAACGTTGTGCTGGCATACCAAAATATTCTCCGTTTCCATTATCAGAAAGTATCCTGTACCTTTCCAGATACTCTGTTGGCATACCAACCGTAGCTGTGCAAAGTTTCCAGATTGGGCAAGAAAAAAAACAAAAATCAAGTCATCATAAAGATATATATGTTTTCCAGTTACATTTTGCAGCCTTGTTGTTATTATATATGAGGGCTATTATTTTAGCAACTGATTAATCTACTGATTTTTTCTGATAGTCGACTTAATCGGATAAAAAAAATCAGATTTTTCTTTTAACCACTTAAGTCTTTTTTATACAATTATAAAACATGCAGTTAAGCAAATAATTCAGTTTCTGTTTTAAATACCTAAAATGCAATAACAGTGAATGTAGCAAAGGATGCATCTGCAGCTAAAAATATACTTTTAACATTGTGAAAAGCTCAGGCCTTTTATCTCAACTTAACATTAACATAGTGTAGGGACGACCTGCAACTGTGTTTATTAAACCAATTAATAGTTGGACAGTAAAAAGTGCTAAACAGGAGGGTTTTTTTCTGCATTTGAACAGGGTGAGGCGAAAACTGCTGTTTGAGGAGTTTTATTAAAAGCATATTTACAGACAAAAGGCTTTTTTTTAAACTTAAATGTAAAACGTATTTTTATATTTTTACAGTTTCTGCTCAGTTACTACTCTGCCTGTGTTGCTCTTTTAGCAAATGGTTATTTTAGTGTCTCCACACTCCAGTTAATGATTAATCTACTTCTAAATTAGTTGATGATTATTTCAATAATTGATTGATCCGATTAATCGTTTCAGTCCTACTACATTTTTCTGGTCTCTTTTTTTTTTTTTTTCCTTTGCATGTGTGCTCCTGGAGGTGAGTTATCCATGGGTGAGCTCCAAGACCCGTTCCTCGTCAGCATCCACCTCATCTCCGACCCCGGCCAGGGCAAGTTCCTGCAGCGCGCCGCCGACGCCGTGCTGGCCTGGGTTCACCCCGAGCTGCAGCTCTTCAGAGTCTCCGAGCGGGCGTCCACGTCTCAACGGCCGTGGCCGAAGCGGCACCAAAACAGCGGCCCGTCTGCCGGATCTCAGCCGGCCGTGGCGGTCATCCTCTTCCTGCAGGAGGCGTACGGCGGCGAGGAGCAGATCCTGACGCTGCACCGCACCCTGCAGAGGCCTCCGTGGCGGTACCACCACACGGAAAAGGTCAGCAACGGCCGCAGCATGCTGCCCCTCACGCCGTGCAGTCAGGACTTTTTCGTCTTGTCCCCCGGCACGCCGCTCTGGGCCGTCCGGCAGGTCCACTACGGCAAGGAAATTGTGCGGTTCACAGTTTACTGTCGCCACGAGAATTACGTCGACATGGTCCGGCTCTACAAGCTGCTGCTCCAGCGACGTGTGGCGCAGAAGAAGGAGGACTTTTGCTTCTTCGTGGTGTACTGCAACCCCGACATGGAGATCCAGCTGTCGTTTAAGAGGCTCCCACGGGGGCAGAGCCCCGCTGTGCTGGACTCGGCCGTGATGGAGGTGAGGGTGCGAGACGTTGGAGTGCTGGTCCCGCTGCTACCTCACCCCTGCAGCCCGATCAGCGACGTCCGCTGGCAGACGGAGGATTATGATGGGAATAAAATCCTGCTGCAGGTGAGCATCCTGGTTTGCTGCTCTGCAAATGCATAAATGAATATAAAAACTAGAGCTAAGCTGCTTTTTTTTTTTTTTTATTAACTGATTCAGTGGCATTTGCAGATCTTTTTCAGTTCCTAACAGGTAACCTCTGAGGAGTTCCTCCTGTTTAGCTGCAGCTGTCTCCCCTTAAGGTCTCAGAAAACTTTCCCCACAGCATGATGATGTGTTCAGGGCAATCCTCTTTTTTAGTTTGTATATAAAATAAAGGCCCTAAAATATATTAAATAAATAATATTATGAAGAAGTCAGAAAAATCTTCTTTTTTTTATCCACTTCACAAGAAAAAAGCTACTTTGTGTTGCTCTATAAATCACACCAAATCAAAATTAAACTGAATTTCTTTCAGACAAAATATGAAAACATTCATTTTGTATGAATGCTTTGGTTGCATAACAGCGGATTCTTCTAGAAATCTTGGTTCTCTCTCTGCTGGAGAGACAGACTTGCACAACAAAGTGGTTGTTTGAGGGGTATCGGTTTCAGAGGGGGTGTGTGTGTCCAGGCAGTGTGAGATAAGTGGTTTGGAAAGTTCAAGCTGATTAAGATGCAGTCCATTACCGGGATTGGTGCAACACGGAGAAACAACAAGCTAATCTGTCAGGACAATGGGCCATATGTATGATGCTTAAGTGCCACCTGGACTGAAGTCAGAGGTTCTTCCACAAAGTTACGCCAGTAGGAATATTTAGTTTCAGACTTGGTTGTGTGCAAACACTGCTTTATTTATTTATGTGTTAATTTTATCATAACCGATTGGTTTTAATATATCTTCGGCGTTCACACGCAGGTTCATTTACGAGCGTGATTTGACCAGATGGAATCACACAACGCTACGTTTAGCAACGAAACTCCGAGCTGCTATAGCTGAAAACAGTTTCAGCTATAGCAGCTGAACCCTAAGCAGTGCAGATCATGGCGATCTCCACGTTCATCCAGTCCTGACTTGTTACTTGAGTTTGTTTTAGGCTGAATTACCAGATAACAGTCAAAGCTGTCGTTTACGTTTTGAGTGATGTCGGACATCGCTCACAAAGGTCAGACCTGCTTATCCTGAGATAACTGAAGCTTACAACACTGAGGGTCTTACTATCGCCAAATCAGCGACCTCATTACCCAGCACCCCCTGCTGCTCATCTCCAGCCTGGGTGCGCTGGCTGTGTGCAGACGACCTGTTGTCTGTTGGGGAAACGACACACACACTCGCTCTTGTTTTGGCCTCCTTTAAGTATCACTTAGGCTGAAATGACAGCTTCATGACAGCGCTTACAGCCTCCGACTCTGTGTGGGAGAGCCAAGAAGGCGGCCATGCAACCACTTCATGGCTCAAAGTAGAGGAGACAAAGTGAATAAGAGGATAAGGAGGGAAGAAGGAGAAGGAGATATGAAGGATGGCGGAACAGGCTGAGAGGAGAAACAGCTGTTGACGCAGAAAAAGTCTTAGGATTAATTGAAAGAGGTGAACAAGTTACAAAGCATAAATTTCATTTTAAAAAGTCTCTTCAAAAACAAGAAAGTCTGTTTCTTTAATACAAACCTTTGCGACTCTGTGAACCACAACCTGCTCCTTCCCATCAGTGTTCTGATAATAATCTCAATCTGTTTAATCTGAACTGTCACTTCTGGCTCCCTGAAGGCCAAAAGTGTGCGACCGTCGTCAAGTGTTGGAAGTTCAGGGTTTAAAGTGACAGTTCAAAAACAATGGCTGACCCGAGTTCATGTGTTTGATTTATATAGACTCTGAAGTGAAAGCTATGCAAGCAAATAAACTCACCACCATAAATTAACTCTCAGGTCAGCGGCTCGGATCTGCTTCGTCTGCAGATTTAGTTAAATTCTTGGCTTTGCTGCTAAGCGTTTGTTGTTTTTTTTCCTGTCGTTTTGTGCCTTGAACTGCTAAAGATATTTTTAAATTGTGTTAATGAAAAACACAATAGTCATTTTTCTTAGACACTAATGGGTGTTCCAACAGTATAATTGTCTCAAAACAATCATCTGAACGGGTTTGAAGTGAAGAAAGTTAGCTAAAATTGAGTTTTTGGAATTTGTGGCTCTCGTATGGTTTCAGTTTTATTGTTGTTGAGTTTTGCTAACTCTGTTCCTAATTGACCACAGTAAGGCTCTGGCCAGAAAGCATGCAGGACATCAGTAGACTTTAAAGTGTTTGCTGTAGGACTACAGAGTGGTGCATTCTGGGTGCAAAAAAAAATCATATCCTGCACCACAGGAAGGAGAACTGCTTCGTGGACGATCTACTTCAAAATAAGAGCATGAATATGAAGGATTCTTAATAGTAAATAACCAAAACGCCATTGCAGATTTCAAACTTTATCCAACTGAATGTTTACAAAACAGAAAAGTAAATTGTAAAACTTCATATAGGGGAAGCAAAGTGTGTTAAATGTTTTCAAAGTTGGTAAAGCCAAAAATTTAAAGTCTATAAATAGTTACACAATTAAAATGCCATAAAAAAAAAGATGATTAAAAACATTCACAGTTAAAACAAATAAAAACTATCTGTGAAATATTAGACCTTTTGAACATTAAAGCAAATTCACAAGAAAACCAAACTTCTGTAACAAATAACAGAAGTTAATCAACAAAGACTAACAGGTATAAATACAGTTCTGACCAGAATTGTGTTTTAATTCAGAAAAAAATAGCTTCCCAGTTTTTCCTTGTAAACCCACTAACATACTTTACAGCCATTGGACTCAACAATTATAGTTGCCGATGTTAGAAATTAAGAGTCGCTCTTCAGTTTGTCAACTCATAGCTCAGCTCTTCTTTTGATTCCAGAAAAATGATAATTTCCTGATATCCCTCCACATGTTGACATCTTAAAACCTGCCCCACACACCTCTGTGCTCTGCCATTGGATGCCTGTGAGACAGGCTATTGCTTCTACTTCTCTGTTTATGAAGCTTGATGGCAAAGCTGCCACCTGAACAGGAATATGGGGAAACTATCATCCCCATGCATGGAGCCGTGCAGCAGAAGCAGAAACGGAGACGAGAACTTCTACTGACAAAAAAAGGATCCACAGCTACTGTGATTTCGAAACGCAAACATTTCTACGTTCGTGGCGAATTATTGGTTCTTATGTTTCCGAGGCGGCCTCTCCGTGGGCGATGATTGACTTTCAGGTTTCCAGCCGTTTTCGAACAAGACCTTTTGTAACACTCGGCGCTCTGAAAGCGAGCACTCGAGGCTCGTCTGGACGCTGATGGCTTCTCCAGCTGCAGCTCTGATTCATAAAGGGGCTGACCCGAGAACAGCCAGCGTGCGGTTTGAACGCTGTCGGGGTTCCCCGCCTGCGCATTTCACCTCCTGTAAGTCGCGTGAGGAGCGCTTTGTTGTATGGGAGCCCCGCGTACGGGGGGTCAGTGGTCTCGAATGTGGCTCCTCCCTGTTTTGGTAACCTTGATGGAGTTATGTTTCTGCAGATGTGCTCAAGCTATAGCATAAGGAAGTTCTTACTCCTCGACATTCCTCTCTTTTGAGCAAGAATGAAGTTCTTGTGAACTTTAGGGAATCGTGGATTTGATTAATAGGCACCTGTTTTAGCTATAAACCCACAAAAAAAAAGTGAAGATACTACTACTTTTAAAGCTGAGCAGGCCTGATGGAGATGAATGACACTGAAACGCACACCGGCCATGAAAAATGTTGTCTGGCTCGGAAGAAACCTGTGTTTCCTGGTTGGAGACGTGAAACTGCAACCGATGGAACGCTAGAAAAAGACAGAAAATCATCTCTGTGGGAAACGTTGTGGAGGGCCAGAAAGCAAGAAGGGACTGGAGCAGATCTCATGAGGCAGAGAGAAGGATGTGTGTCAGCATCAGGCATGGTGCAGAGACGGGCTGAAGCTGGTTAGCGGCGGATAAACACTTTTCCTTTAATAATGTGTTTCTCTGCCACCAGCACATTTAGCAGCGTGTTCATGAGGATGGGTAACAGCGCTTAGACCCTCCTCCTCTGGCTCTGATTGGTTGCTTTTGGTCGGGAGCGGTACACCTCTTCAGACAGCAGCAGTTCAAGGAGGAGGTCGATCTTCTCACACATTATCTGTCTCAAAACAAACTGTCGCGACACGGTGACGGTTTTAACAAATATGTAAAAAAAAAATCACATTCTTTATAAAAGTTACACACTGCAGCTTTCACCAAACTAAACTGTTTCTGCTTTGGTTACTTAGGGATTACTAAAATTGAAATAATGAGCGGGATTTTTTTTTCCCCCCTTCAAATTCAGTTACCATGGTTACTGTAACCACACACTGATATTTTAATGCAATCATAACGCTGGACATGAAATGACTTCTTCAAGTCTGAGCGCAGTTTCATCCCCAAGTCAGTACCAGCCTTGTTTCACGACCTCTCACCAGCATTAGCATTCACAACAAGTTCTGCTGTTGGGGAAAAGCAGAGAGAGAGCAAAGGAGGCAAGGGGGGGAGGAATGAGCAGCGCCACACGAGATTGTGATTGGCAACACAAATACCTGGCTCTGGGCTCTGATTGGTGGTTTCTAGTCAGCACTGGGAGTATTGGGATAAGGCAGAAGAGCTTAATTTTTTTCTCACAGATTATGTCTGAAATAACATAGTGACACTTTCGACAAATAATTAAAAAATATATTTTTTATAAAGGTTGCCTTCTGTATGTCTACTGACAGACATCGAGAGAAGAAAAACAGTTGTATATTGTTTTTTTTGTACAGTGTATCTAAATGTCTGTTTTTAGCCTCTTGGAAACCGAGTAGCTTTTGAAGTGCAAAAATAACACAATGAACCTCAGCATTATCACAGCCTCTCACTGGATTACTGTCTTGCTATTTCAATCTTATTCCAGTCAAATTCCAGCTCCTAAAACGTAATCACAATTGTTTCAGCTGCTCTCTGTCCTGCTTCCGAAGCAGCTGTGAATATCTGAGCGGGTCACGTTGCACAGACAGAAAGGTGCAGCAATACAGACTCTTTGTTCTTCACAGTGAGCATCGTCCTGTGGGTTGAAAAACACACCATTATTAAGAAAACCCGAGTCTTTAGATAAAACAATACGTAATGCAGTTTTGCAGACCAGGCATCTCGGTCATCCTCACTTTTCTCCCGAAGCTTTAACATCTTGATTGCTTAAATCTAAATCAGATGTGGCCATAAAAGGCAGCTAAACTCCATCCAGCTGACCGAGTATTTATTGGCCTGCAGAATTTGAATGGACAGCTCTGCAGACACTTCTGCCAAGTTTATCTTCCAAGCCGTTCACTGCCATTGTGATGTTGCATATACTGGTAAACGTGACGACAAGGACTCTGATACAGATAACTTCTGAATCTGTGCTGCTGGGTGTGTTTTAAGTTTTATTCAGCTATCGACCACATTTACACTCCTGTTCCTAGCAACTGCCCTGGAAAGTGGCACTGAGGAGTGAGATTTCATTTTAGTGTATCACCAAGCGTCTGTAAAGAGTCACAGACTAATTGCATCAACATGTTGCATTACAGTAAAGAAATGGCTTTACTCATAGCGACCGTTTTTCTTTTGATGCAAGTCTGTCAAACTCTTCAAGAGTGAGCTTCTTAACGAGCCACGGGGGCCAAAAGTGAATATGTTTATAGTGAAACTAATAAAAACTGCAATCTGTTTAGCTTAGCACCGCGCCAAGCAGATGCTATTTCCCATGTTGGCTCAGGTTCAGGGCTGACTTCAGCTTTGAGTGGCACGGCTCCAGTGTTATTGTTACTAGTTGCGGACCTGTAGCTTTTCCAGCTACAGCGGGTCAAAGTGTCTGCCATAATGTCTTAATTATTCTGTTGTTTTAAGATTCGTTTGTTATCTTTAAGTGCTTTTAGAGTGGCTGGTGTTTAGACGTAACAGTGCACTCTTTGTTTTTTTTTGTCCGTGTTCAGGTCCAGGGCGCGTGCTTGAGAAGCAGACAAAACCCTTGCTGCATGGCACCGGCTGTTGGCGAATCCGCATCGGCTCCGTCCAGCTTTACCCGCGCCGTCACCTCCTACAAAAACCGCCGTCACCAACAGAGGGTGACCTCCCGTCCCAGAGGCCACCAGAGCTCCCACAGCTCCCTCCCACTGGCCTGCGAGGAGCAGGACGAGCAGGAGGAGTGGTCCGACCAGCAACTTCCTGACCGCCGGACCTCGCATTGGAGGGGTCATCAGTCGGGTTCGCATTTCTCTCTACCCAACCTGGGCTCCACTGGCTCCTACTCCGCCCGGAACCCTCCTGCTCTGGGCTCCAACCTCCACAACCGGGTCTGCTCCCTCCAAAGGAGACCCTCGCTCGTCCCGCCTTTCCGTCTGAACGTGGACTCTCTGATCGGGGCGGAGGAGACGGACGTGGACACGGGGCACAAGGTGAATCCCGGCAGCAACGCCGACCTGTCCGTGGTGTCCGCTTACATCAAGTCCAGCCTGCCTCTGACGCCCCGGCCGCTGTCGGCGCCTCCAGAAGACGTCAGAGCCGCCTTCTCTCCAGATATTCCTGACGGCACCTACAAGTCGGCCACTCTGGGCCGAACGCCAAACAGCTTCTCCATCGACTGCAGTCCCTCCGCTTTGCTGGGGGCGCATCTCCAAGACAGCAGTTTGAGCACGAGTGCCGCTCCGTCGTCGAGTGACGTTTCCATCAACCTGTCAGACAGCTGCAGCATCGTTAGCGCTCCGATTGAAGAGGCAGACAGGGTAGAAGAAGAGCAGGAGTTCTACATTTGAAAGGTCTGAATGTGGCCACTGACGACAGGTTTTAGTTCTGAACACAGCTCCACTATGCCACCTAGTGTCTGGTAGTAGAACTACAGTAGAAGAGAGGAACCTGAAGCACAAACCTGTTTTATTGAATGTAGAGAGGAGCACTGTAAATATCAGTCACATATTATTCTCAGTTAGTGATCAAATAACTGTACAGAAGCTTTATTCATTAAAATATAACTACTTCCCTTTTCAGGGTGTAAAATATTTTTATAGCACAGTTGGTTTTATCTACAGTGCTTTGCAAAAGTATTGATACTTCTTAAAGTGGAAGGAAAAAGATATGAATTTTAAATTTTACTTCAGTTACGGCCGCGAGGGAGAGAGTGTCCAGTTTTATACTTCCAGAAAGTCAAACTTTAGATTCAAAATAGCTGAGGCTCAGTCAGAAAACACCTTTGATCAATGTTTTTTCAAAGATTCTCAACTACATTTAGGGCCAGGCTTTGACTAGACCATTCAAATGCATAAAAACACTTTGAAACGATTCTGGCTGCTGGAAAGTGAAGATCTGTCCTCATCTTAATTTCTTTGCAACCTCTAAGACGTTTCTTTCCAAGATGGCTCCCCGACAACTCCTACCAACTTCCCCGTCCGTCCCTGCTGAAGAGACACATCCCCGCAGCATTATGCTGTCGCTACCATGTTTCACAGAGTGGATAATGTTCAGAGTCGTGTGCAGTGTTAGTTGATCCTTGCCAGCTGTAGTTCTCTGCATGGCTTATAGCAACTTCAAACTGGATTTCTTCCTTTCCTGCCCTTCACAGCTCAGTGCTGCGTTGTTTTTACCTGTAACTTAAATTTCCAGTACAAATATACATTTTTGTTGTAATGTGACAAAACATGTAAAAGTTCAGAGCACTGTATCTCTTCAGTGTGCAAACACACAATGACACATCTGGTTTGGAGAAAATTATAATAAATAAACACAAACGTAAAGCAGTTAGCCTCTTAGGTTTGCTGTGTGCAGTTTATTGCTTTTTTTTGGCCTGCAAAAAGACCATGACATTTTTTAATTTTCCTTTCCCACATCCTGAACATCTTCCAAAGCAAATATGCAAATATGGAGAGAAATTCGAGAAGAGAAGAAGCTCAGCTTAAGTTTTTGGTGGAGCATGTTGGCATAAAAACCCAAAAATGTGGTTATTTTCTACTCTGCTCATCATCATAATGCTCATCTGATAAGATGAGTGGGCATTTATGAAGCTAGTGTGGATTAAATTGATTTAACTTTGCTCTAGATTAGCACTCTTTAATAAATATAAATAAAAATGAGCCCATCGTTAAACGCCACATCTCCGTAAGTAACAGATGCTGGGTTGTCATTGTTGTTATTGTGTGTAAATGGTTTTCAGTGAGTTAAGTCAGTTTCTGATTTCTGCATTATTATAATCTCATCACTCTTTAAAATAGTTCAATTATACAAAAAAAGAACCCATAAATAGCCTAATTACATAAACTTTTTGTTGTGGTTATTTTACTTGCGTGTTTCATAATAAAATGGCTCTCAGAGACGATCAGTGAGATAAATTATTAGTTTAAGGGTCAATCCAAGTAAAAGTAAAAAAAAAAATTAACAGAGTGGTGATTTTCAGAAGCTATTTATATTTACTCTATGAATAAAATTAATTGTGTGTGCATAGAAAAGGCTGGGTGTTCTGAAATAATAGGTCTATATTTTGTTTCACCTACTGGTTACGTATTATAGTTTAATCACTGCAGCCTGATAAGATCACTAAGCCATTAAACATAGGTTATCCTTTCTTAATGGTCGAGCATCACAATGCAGGATAAAAAGAGAATCTTTAGTCCAGGTCTTTATTTAAAGGCCTGCATGAAAAGGAGGATGTGTGGACTGTCATTGGCTCAGAGTCCAATCAGAGGCTGGTTTTAAACGGGCTGGTCTCAAGTACAACAAACAGCTGGCTTCCCTAAAACTAACTCAGATAGCACAGAATCATTGAAACAACATTGAGTCAATGTCAGCCAGAAACATTGAATCAACGTTGAACGCTGACATTGAAACAACATTGAATCAATGTCAGCCAGAAACATTGAATCAACGTTGAACGCTGACATTGAAACAACATCGAAAGTGGTCGGTGACTTGTATGTTGAATCAACGTTAGGGTTTCAACCATTACTGACATTATATCAATGCTGATTCAACCATCATCTGTATGTCAACTTACATGCCTATTTGTGTTGCTATTACATTGAATCAATGTTGATTCAACACTCATTTGACT
>NW_006799958.1:2999382-3000130 GCF_000485575.1 Poecilia formosa | reverse complement strand
TGGATCTGCATGCATATTTGTGTTGATTCTACATTGAATCAATGTTGATTCAACACTCATTTGACTGTGTATGTACATGCAGATTTGGGTTGTTTTTATATTGAATGAAAGCTAAGGATTTATGTACATTTTAGGTCTGATAGGTCTACATCATAACATGCCACTAAAAGTTTCTTCACTGGTGTTAAACACACTATATTATTGCCAGATGATGGGTAAACTGTGTACTAAAGGTTAAAAATTACAACATGGGTTTGATATAACATTTTATTTAAGAAAAGAGGGACAGATCTTTAAACATATTTGACTCTTTGATCGTCAAAACAACAGTATGTTGTCCACAGAAGAACAGAGTCCATGAGGTTAAGCTTTGTACTGTATGAAGTAGGGAAACAGTACAAGTTGTGGTAACCCCAGTTTGACTCTGGTTGGCGTCACTTTGATTCCTTGTGATGTCTTCCTCTCATTCTGGCGCATAATGAAGCCACCCCCCACTCATGTAAATGGTGGGGGTGGACCGCTCCACTCCTTTTAGTAAGTTGTAGATGTTTTTGTGTCAATATATCACACACACACAGTCAGTGAGAATTGTTATGAACAAGTAAGAAAATGTACAGAAAGGAATCAGCACCAACTTTCCTCTGCGGTGGTTTATTTAAATGTGATATCCCCCGCTCAGTAATAAAATGCTCTGACCCAGAGCGCTGATGAGGAGGAGAGTAGGGGAAGGGGTGTGGCAATACATCTG
>NW_006799958.1:2939652-2999372 GCF_000485575.1 Poecilia formosa | reverse complement strand
AAAAGTTCATTTTTGAGGTCAAACTAAAAATATGTACATTTCTTTCCAATACATTTTTCCTCATACCATGGCCTGGTGTCTGAGCAGATGAAGGTCATCCCTATTGTCAGAAACCGTGATGTTAAGTTTGACTTACGAACCAATTTTCAAACACACTAGTCATAATATCCTGTTCGGCATAATTCACAGAGTTTTGGTTTTCTAAATTGAGGGAACCAAACCTTTAGAGAATCCTAAAGACCTTTATTGGAAATAAAAGCCCCTCTTAGAGGATTAAGAGGCAGAGCGACCACAAAGCTGATTTGTTGGATTCTGTGAAGACGTTTGCAGTCTACAGAGGAAATCCCACCCAGTTCTAGAAGAACGGGTCTAAGTGGTTCCAGCACACAACCTCCTCCTCTGGGTGAATTGATTGGAATAAAATGCTGAACATAAATCTCTTGTTGATAAATTACAGGCCTTAATATGTTTAATATTTCTTTTGTGTGTTTGAATAAATAAATAAATAAATAAATAAATAAATGTATTTCTTTAGACTTAAATTATTCATAATTATCGTGTTAGGGAGTTATAATGATTGAAATAGATGCACTTATTTTGCATGGAAGAATTTGGGATTAAAATAATGACTTATTTAAGCAATTGGAAATATTACTTTGAAAACGGTTTGGTATTCTGCTGGTACTTTACTTCCAAATACATTAGTTCAAATTTCTCCTTTTAAAGTTTTATGAAAGATGACAAAACATGTAGATGACCATCTCCCTGGCGAGGAGAAACTCAAGGGATGAGTGGATGAATGCCTGTAGGTTTTCATCATACAGAATAATGTTTCAATGACATAATGAATATGAAATGTCTTGAAATGTATGGGATAATTTCTCACCTCTCACCATAAAAATGGTAGAAATGTCCTTTTATATAATCAGTGGGGATGGAATAAAATTTTAAATACTACATATTTACTAATAACCAAAAGGAGGGAAATGTGGAAAATTACTACAAGTTAACATCTGCTGATCATGTTATATGAAATGCTTGTGAGCTCTCATTAAAAGAGCTAGTTGGGTTACATGTACATTGCGCATTAGTGCGCTGTATGACAGACTTTATTCAATGCAGCGCAGCCGCAATGTGTCCACCGAACTGCGCAGGTCACTGTGCACCTGAAATGATAGGAATAATTCATACACACTAATATTACACCGCTTTTACACAGCTTCAGTCTCACATAGTATCGCCGCCAACATCTATTTAGCAAAGTTTAACAACAACGAGTGTTATTAAACTATAATATTTTAAAGTATAGGCACAAAAAAAGTCCACAAGACAACGTATTTTGTCCTGATTAACCGCCAAACAATAACTTGTTTAACGACATTGCAGACGGCAAACTAAAGCTTATATATTTACATGCTGCCTGTCATGTAAACTAAAAACATGAAGTAATACAGCAGCTTAATGAAGGCCAGGTATAAAATAAATTAAATAAAGCTTCCCGTAATTTGAGATGAAATAAAACACATGAAATGAAACTTCCACAGGTAGGACGTATTTATAAGAAATCTGCTCAGTCAGCAGTATATGACGTGGCGCATGCGCATTACCACAAGGTAGGGCGGATTTAAGGGTGGCACTGATAGACAGAACACCCCTAAACCCCTGTCTAACCTTATGGAGGGCGCAGTACAATGCTGCCCTCTCGTGTTTCACTTTGTGCTTTCTTCAAAACGTTTAATAACTTCTACCAGGAATATGATTTATGGAAGTGTGTTTGTATGTGTGTTGGAAACTTCTCTGCTCAGTGTGATCACTAAAACCTGTGTGTGTGTGTGTGTGTGTGTGTGTGGTCTGTTCGTACTGCACAGTGGTGGGTACTGCCAGCATATTGAGTTTTGGGGAGGAGGATGCAATCATCACAAAATGAACACAGAGCAGATTGTTTTAAGCTGCACTATGAAGTATGGCTGTAAGGTAACAGTGGGGGGGGGAAAAAAAATACTTTTTTGTTTTTAGTTCTGAATCCAGAAATGGGACCAGTGTGATTAATAATATTATTAATGTGCTTGGTTGTAACTTGCTCCTTTTGTGAGGTACATGGGCAGATTTTAAAATCGGGAGTTTAAAATTTTGTAGAATCAAAACAAGTAAAACTTCGAAAGTCACAACAACCAAAGTACTTTGTTGTATTTTGAGTTGATTTAGTACAAGAAATCTTGGAGGAGTTACTAGAAAAAGTGTTCATGTGTGAAGGACTTATGTAAGAGATCCAGATGAGGTTGTAGATGCCAAACCAACCCCAATAATCCATTTTTCTGAATGTTCTTAGTTAAATATCGATCAATTAGTTTGACTAAAGGGAGTTTTTCATTTTCTTTTTACATACAGAGGCCAGTACTACTTTGATTTATTTTGTAAAAATAAATAAAAATAAATAAATAAATAAATAAATAAATAAATAAGGTTTTGTTCTGGTAACGTTTTAAAGATGAGGAAATTTACTGAGTTTAAGATATTTTTCAGACTTGTCGTTTAACTTTTTCCTCAGAATTAAATTCCTGCCTGGAGGTGAGTGTCTTAATCAGTTGGTGGCGCTGTGGAGTCACAGCACCGGATCAGCCTTTCCAGATCACTACTCTGATTTCACAAACGTGCCACAAATGCTGCACCTCAAATATTTGAAGTGTTTCTCCACTTTTTTCTATTCAATTAAAATTGAAAAGCAGAATTTTTGTTGTTGTTGTTGTTGTTGTTGTTCTTTTGTATGGTTCTTTAGGCCCATCAATCAATCAGTCAATCAATAAAATTTTACTTGTACAGCACATTTCAGCAGCAAGGCATTTCAAAGTGCTTTACATCATAAACACAAAAACACAAAGTCATGCAACATAGAATCAACAATCAAAACATTACATTAAGCCAAGTGCCATTGTTACATTCGTAATTGATTACGTTTCAAATACAACTCTAAACAAGGGGCGTTTTTAGCCGAGATTCAAAGGAAGTCAGTGTTTCAGCAGTTTGACAGTTTTCTTGAAGTTTGTTCCAGATTTGTGGTGCACATGCTGGAACCTCTGTGAGCGGATCCCACCGTTGGCTCCATCATCACTCTCTCTCTTTTGTTTTTGTTTTTTTGCAGATTGTTCTGGAAACCGTGGCCTTGTGGCAGCCTGTCACCACGGCACACACTCTCTGATCCTTCAGCGGCCTGGCGATCCCTGGAGCCTGAAGGGATGTAGGACACTGGAGGTGAAGCAGGATGAGTCAGGGAAACTGTGTCTTCTATGTGGATGACATGTGCATGACCTTTTCTTCTTTACAATTAGTTTTTTTTTTTTTTTAATAACTGTCCTCGGTCTTTTACTGTGACTTCTCAATTTCTCCATCAAAGTCCTCAAATTCCAAATTCCTGCGTTTGGAGTTGGAGCTTTTGAAGAATGCGGCAGCCCTGCTTAATGAAGCCCCCGCGCCGCCGCTTCTCTCTAATTAGTCGACTCCAGTAATGGCCGGAATCTGCCGTCAAACAAAGCAGCTGAATACCTGATGGCTACCAATCATGCTCTCTTCTTTTTCATGGGAAAAATACCAGGAACTTTTATTTCGCTGACTGTCACGGCCCCAATTAGGAGGGACGGCTCAGGGAGGGGGGGAAATACTCCAGAGTGGATGGGCTTTAGGGTAAATAAAGGGCATGCACCAATCAACGTCTTACATTTCTTTGTTGACTGTTTTTTGCTCTAAAAGTTACACTGAAAGTCCATGAATAGTGCCAACTTTGCATGAAAGTGTCATTCTTTACAAAATAATACAAAGTTGGCACTTCTAGTGGACTTTTAATGCAACGTTTAAAGCAACTTTGCATTGAATGTGTCATTATTTACTGACTGACACTTCATGAAAACAGTCATAGACATTCATAAAGACTCCTTCATGTTCATAACAGGTGTAATATCATGTTTATGACAGATGTTATATCATGCTTATGACGGTGTCATGTCAGTCTTATGCACACCCTTATGCAAATCTTAAATGAAACTGAAAAGGTACTGAAATCTTCACCGAAGGTTCTCTAAATACCATCAAACTGTTATTTAAATGTTAGCTGAAACCTTTAGCTAATCTTCTCCAAATAATGCCCAAAGGTTAGCTATTCTAAACGTTACTTCTAACATCTGGTTAGCATTCTCTGAACACTAGCCAAAGCTTACCTAAACATTAGTTGAAACCTTTAGCTAATGTTCTCCAACACCTGCTCTGGCTAACGGTAACCTTTATCCATTGTTCCCTGAACACTGATTAAGGGTAATTGAACATTGGCAGTAACCTTTACACAATGTTCTCCAAACACTGATAAAACATTATTTAAACGTTAGCTGTAATCTTTGGTGTTCTTAAAAGTTAGCCTTAGTTATAGCCAGTAATTAGTGAGGCTGCGTTGATAATGACCCATGTGAGTGTGTCCGTACTAATCAGATACACTTAATTTAACTAACACAACATGCAACTTTAAAATTATTGTCAACTGCAATAAAATGAAAAAAATGGAAAAGTGTATGAAAGATCTGTTTAATTTTCAAACTTGATTCAAAGTAGAGGTCAGAAAAATACAATTACAAAAGTCCCCCAATTTGCATAAAATTGATCCTTTTGGAATGTGTTTTCTGATAAAGCTGAATGGGAAAATGTCTTTCTTTCTCAATGGAATATGCATGCCAGCTATATGCACACACACACACACACACACACACACACACACACACACACACACACACACACACACACACACACACACACACACACACACACATTATCAGGAGTGTTCTCTCCCCTCTGCCCAGCTTGGGATTTGCTGGTCAGTGACATGCCTCCCTCCGCCTGGCTCTTTTTAGCCCCTGAGGAGGCAGGAATACCGGACGATTGGTACGGACATCGCCGACGGCAACCGCAAACAAGAAAGTTTTCCCTTTAAACACCGTCTCATGACCGTTTCAGGGAGACGGGCGTTTCGGGCAGACTGAGCTGGAGGCTGATAACCCGGGACAGAGGCGGTGACTAGGTGACAAGGAGAGCTGGGGGACGGAGCAGAAAGCCGGCTGAACCGCTACTGCCTTACCTGTCCACAGGTAAAGTTTTATTTCATCTACGAAATTAACTCCAGCTATCAAGTCATCCAAAAGTGTTCCTAAAGTCTTCTAGAAACAGAAACTTGAAGAATTTCAATTACTTTTTCCTCCCACTGATTGGATTTTTAATGATGCAGTAAATAAATATAGATTTTTTGACAGCGTCTGTATGCACATGTAGGATAAATTTATTTGTATAGCACATTTCAGCAATAATGTGCTTTATAAAAACATAACCAGCAATAAACATGACATTTTGTCAAATTCATCAAACATGTCGATCAAAATGCCATTGATTATGATTCAAAAGCAACTCCAAACAGGTGGGGCTTCTTCATGTTGTAACTTCAAGTTGCTTAATAAAGTTGTTCACATTATTTCTTGCACATAAGATGCCAGTTCCGGTGTTTGACCGGCTCTCCCGTGAATGTCTGACCTTTCTGACCCCAGCTGAAAACTTTTATCACCTCTAATCTTACAGCTCTGATTGTCGGACCACCGAGTTGAGCCCCGTGGACACTTCCTCCACCTGAGGACATGCGTCGTCTGCCTCTGGCCTCCGTCTTCGTGTTCCTCTGGTTGGCCGAGAGGAGCCACTGCACCGGCAGCTTTCAGGACAGCATGCGGGAGCTCCACAACCGCTTCGCCGTCAGCCTCTACCAGACGCTCACCGAGGCGGAGAACCGCTCCAACCTGATCGCGTCCCCAGCGAGCGTGTCCCTGTCCCTGGCCCTGCTGCAGCTCGGCGCCAGGGGCAACACCCGGGCTCAGCTGGAGGGAACGCTGGGATACAACGTGAACGGTATCTAGGCTTCGTGGAAAGGAGGCGACAAAAAAAAAAAGAAAAAAAAAGTGGGCGTCGGACTCGCGTTAGCAGCTCATTTTGCTGTGAGAAGTGGAGGGTTTTTGTCGGTGGCGCTCAGCGCCGTTGGTACCAGGTGGCGTGGAGCGGTGCTGCTGCTGCCGGCTGGCCCCCGCAGAGCACAGTGGTGTCTGGAGCCGTAATACCGGCCTCCACACCAGCTCTAATCTCATTAACCACTCCTGCGGCTTGGCCTCAGGAGACGGGTCAGGAGGCCAATGTGGTTCCTTACCAATAAATGTGACTGATGAGGATCTTTTTTTAATATTATTTTCCTCCCAGGGGTATTAGCTCACAGGTTAGCTAGAGGTGAGATTCAAGGAGGGCAATTTAAAGGGGCTATAAAAAAAATTAGAAACTGAAACAAAATTAGAAAAAAAGTTTTCAAACTTTTTTTTTTAGTTTTAAAATTTTTATTTTGAGTTTAAATCAAATTGAAATTCAAAAATATTTTATTCAACCCAAAAGGAAATTAAAGGTTTTTTTTTGTTTTGGCTAAAGCCATTAACAATTAGAAAGGTGACAATCTCCCTTAAAAAAAACAAACACAAGTCACCGTAAAGTCTAAAACGGATAAGCTTAGTCATTACCGGAGAAAATTAAATGTACACTTCAGACAAAAAAATGAAATATTCTACAACAAGCTTCTAATAATGGTGAATAATGGAGAGGAGATGGTCTTTGCGTTATGTTGAAATGCTCTTACCCTCTCAGCTTCAAAACAACCCGCAGACTGCAGCACTTTCCAGCCTGAATGCTATTAGTTTGATGGAGTCTTTATGGGATGTGTAGGGAAATAAATCAATCTGCTGCTGCAGCTTGAATGTCGAATGGTTTACTTAGGTCTTAAAACATATTTTCTCACAGAGAATGAAGTGTATTTCAGTACCAATAACAGTAATAATTGCTCCTGAACAACAACAACAACAACAAAAAAAGGCTAAATAAAATCCAAGCTCTGCACCGTCTCATATGACTTATTTCTCCCCTGCAGATGCTCAGGTGCGAGACTTCCTGCTGCACGCCCAGGGCGACGTGAGCAACAGCAGCCAAGGGGCGTGGCTGCAGCAGACCTGCACGCTGTTTGTCCAGAGCGGGGTCCGACTCCTGGCCGAGTTCACGCAGCACGCTGCCGCCTGGGTTGACACCAGCGTGGTGCGAGCCAACTTCAGCCAACCCGGTCTCGCTCGAGGCCACTCAGAGCCAACGGGACACGGCTACGGTAAACTTGACCGCTTCATCAGCTGCCGCGGCAGCAGCGCTTAACATTTGACATTAATGACAATAATATGGAGGTTGAGAGTTGCTCTGTGACGACTCTCCACTTGTTTGTCTGGAACTGCATGTTTGTGGCTGTAAAGTGATGGAATGCTGTCGCAAGACACTAAACTCAAATCACAGACACAATCACAAATGGGATTTTCTTCGTAAATGCCCCTTACGGAGTTGGAGGCAGCATCACTCACCACAGATCTTTAAAACTACAACCAGCTGCTATGCTGACTAAGCAGAGCAGAGGAAGAGCTGGAGACAAGCTGCTCCATTTAGCACTTGTCTTGCTTGAATGCGATCAAAGAGAAGCGAAATCTGCTGATAAAACTACTAAGCTGTCAACACCGGCAGACATCTCAGCTCTTTGGAGTCTTGTTATTGCAGAGTCATGCGAACCAGTCCTCCTCACACACAAACACAGCAGAATTGAATTTGCCGTCTTAAGTATTGCAACTACAATAAGAAAAACTCCACTGTTTCTCCAGCCTTCCTGTTTCAATCGAACTCATGCTGATAAGACAAGGACCTAAACTGTTTTGTTTTGTTTTGTTCAGATGGGTCGGGGTCTCTCCAGTCAGGAAGCAGCAGCGGGGAGATGTCCGGCTCCGGCGAAGCCCAGGCAGAAGCCCTTTGGTGGGGACAACAGCCTCAGGTGGCCCTGGTCAACACGGTGGCGTTCAGGGGCGTCTGGCAGAAGCAGTTCATGTTCGGCAACACCCAGAACCTGCCCTTCGTCCTGACTGACGGGAGCGCCGTCAAGGTGCCCATGATGTACCAGGCTGGAGAGGTCAGCTTTGGTAAGAGCACATCCTCCCTTATAGGCTGTACGTCAATAGTTAAATGTTGAAGGAAAGTGGTCTGGTTTTGAGTTTTGTCTCCTTGCCAGATAGTTACCACCAGACGTGGGTACGGTAGCCAAAAATGTTAAGAGTAGCACTGCTTCACATATGTTTACTCAAGTAAAAGCAAAAAGCAACCATCCAAGAAATGACTTGAGTAAAAAAAAAAAGGTATTTGGTAAAAAGAAAAGCTTAGTTGCTGAATAACTGATCAATTATTTTGGTTATTTTAAGGACCAAAATGACATCATTTCAGATGAATAACATAATTATAAAATATTTACAAATCAGTTTATTTCAGTGTAAAAGTTATGACACTTTAACAAACCTGCAGGTGTGTGTGTGTGTGTGTGTCTTGTGAATGTTTGGTTAAAACAAGCTTGTTCTTCGTTCAGTTACTCAAAGTGGGTCGAATGTCCAGACATTTTAGTCAAGTAAGAGTAACGATACTTCCTAGTAAAATTAGTACAGCTTAGTAAAAAAATACCCCTAAAAATACATGTTTTCAAAAATTTCTTAACTGGTTTTGTTAATGAATAACTAATGAACTAGACCTATGAGGTCTAGTTCATTAGTTAACTAGACCTGACACAGGTGCTCTTGATTGGCCACTGAAAACTATGTACTACATCATATTTGGTCTAACCACTAAAACCCCAGTAATATATGTATATTGAAGTTTATGGGTGTAATGTAACAAAGTCTGAAGAAGCTCCTTGTTTTGGGGATTTTCCCCCTCAGGTCAGTTCAGGACTTCATCGGACCAGCGCTACACCGTGCTGGAGCTGCCGTACCTGGGCCGCGCCCTGAGCCTGCAGGTGGTCCTGCCCAGCGACAGGAAGAGCCCGCTGTCCTCCCTGGAGTCCCAGCTCACCGCCCGCCAGCTGGCCTCCTGGGAGTCCGGTCTGCGGAGGACCAAGATGGACATCTTCCTGCCCAGGTGAAATCCCTCGTTCTGAGGTTACAACAACTAGAACCCAGCTCAGACTGTATATGATGTGTTTTATTTTTATTTTTCAGATTTAGAATGCAGAACAAGTTCAGCCTGAGGTCAGTGCTTCCTGCTCTGGGCGTCAGTGACGCCTTTAACCCGACGGCAGCCGACTTCACGGGGATATCAGGTCAGTTGATCCGATTCCTCGTGCGGTTTTAACAGAAAGCCATTTCCACAAGCGCCGCTGATGGCCGCTGCTCCGTTTCACTTCCTGCAGCGGAAGAGGGTCTTTATGTGTCCGATGCCGTCCATGAAGTCAGAATAGAAGTTGCAGAAGATGGGACGAAAGCAGCTGCTGCAACAGGTCTGTAGCGTCATGTCTTGCTACTGATAAGTGCCGGAGTCAATATGGCGGATGGATGTTTAACGGTTAGTTTTTATCATTCCAGCTATGGTGCTACTCAAACGGTCGCGCGCTCCCGTTTTCAAGGCGGACCGGCCATTTTTATTTCTGCTTCGCCAGGTTAACACAGGTATGTACACTGTGAATACTCTCTACCTCCATAAAACACAAGTAGCTCCTTCTATTTCTCGTTTCAGGGTCCTCTGATTCGCATTTTTAAAGGGCTGTCATCGCCATTTCTAGTAGCCAGACTCATAAATTGTGTCCTAACGATGATATTTAACAATGAGTAAAACTGTGAAAACAAATTAAACTCTTAAGAAAAGCGGAAAATGCAAGTTAGCATTCAGAGACTCTGGATTCATGATGGAACAGAAAAATTATGAAGTTGCGGTATTTAAAAAAAATAGATATTTGGCGACCTCTAGTGGATGGAAGTTAAAAATCAGTTTGTCGAATAATAATATTGGAAAAAACTTAAATATTTTTGTTCCACTTTCCAGAGCAAATATCTTAATACACTACAACAAAACTAACTTACAAGTAACTTTTCAGCAAGATACAGGTGCTTGTTTTAAGTAAAAATATTCCTTAATATTGATATTATTTCACTCATGATGAGACATTTTTACCCAGATTGTAAAAATCTGGGTAAACCAAAAATAGACCAAAAATACTTAAGATTTTTTTTGTCGTTTTTGCAGTGAATCAGACTTTGTTTTGCCTTCAGGCTTTTTATTTTTATTTTTAGCAAAACATTTATGTTTTTCCTTTCAGGTTCCATCCTGTTTATGGGCAGAATAATGAACCCAGCAGACCAAGGAATATAACCCTCCTCAACGCCACCACCCCAAATCGCACCAATCCATGCCAACCAGTTTCACCCTCTGTATTTATTTATGGACCAAACGGAAGATACGAGGACACTTCAGGAAGAGGGATGTTATTTTTGTAAATACCTGTAAATAAAATTTTAATATGTTTTTACACAGTGGGTGTGTTTGTTATTTACATTAATGAACAAAAAAAATCTCAAGGAGTCACACATTTATGGAACACTTTATTTACATGGCCCTTCACAGTGTAAAATAGAAACTTTATTTATGGAAATACTTACAAAAAGGCCATTTTTTCCACTGAACATTTCTGTTTTTCTTTTAAATAGTACTCTAGGGTTATTTACATCTTTACAGTGTATTCAAAATACTCTTTTGGTAGCGGCCTCTTCACACATAAAAGACAAGTATGGCAGATTTTGGTCCCTATCCGGGGAGAGTTTGCAGAGGAAGAGGGGAGCCACTGGATTCGGAAATCAACTTTTGACCTCTGGACCCAAAACAAGGGTCAGTTTGTGTACATTTGAGAACGCCGAATATGGATTCCCATTCTTTCTCAGAAATTGCAACAACAACAACATTTTTTTCCTCTTTTAAATTACATTAAATAATAATTCTCAAATTTACACAAGTGCAATTGCGGTGAAGTGACGAAGTTGGTTTGAGATCAGTGGCCGACAGGGGGAGAAGGGGGTAGTTGATGGGGGTTTGTTCAGTAATTTGGCAGCAACCAAGACCCCTCTTCATCATCGCTTCCAGCTCACGTTGCATATCAGCCCTTTCGGGGCTTAAATAAATAGGTGGGGGAGGGGGACTCGATGTTATTGCTGATGCTGATGCATTAATGACGGTTCCTGAGCTTTTTGTCCCTGTTTTCATGACCTACCTTTGCATTTAGTTTGCTGTAACTCTGCTTCGCAGAACAAACCTTTCTAGGCTTAAAGGATCCTTGAAAACCGCCGACTTCGTCCGACACCTAAATCATTACGTCGATAATCGACTACGGTGACCTTGAAATCAGATTCTGTCTGTTCGAGAGCCGAGGAGCGGAGTGCCTCTGGTCGGTGGAGTGTAGAAATTCGATTGGAACAAATCGGATTTCCTCTCATCACTCCCCTCGCAATCAGAAATGTAAGAGAGTAATACCTACTACGTTGCGGTGGGGGAAGATGATGGAAAAGAAATTATTGTGGAAGGAAAAAAAAAAAACATCTTCACTGGATCCCTTACGACCCTGAGATATCTGGAAACACGCAACGCTCAGACTGAACTCTGTCCGCCACATCTTCACAGGAAAAAAAAAACAACTGAACATCTGAACATCACACTCATCATCATCATCAGATCCTCCCTGGGACAAAAAAAAAAAAAGTCTTCAACTCCACCCGGGTCATGAGATGCGATCGCTCCCGTCTTGATACCCGGCCCTGTAGATTAAATGTCAAACCAGGGATCTCTCGGTATTCCAGATCCCGGACTCCGCTGCGTCTCGTCTTTGGGTCTTGGTTGAGGAGGAGGGGAGTGGTTGTTTCCACAGGGATGCGGAGGGTTTTATTATTATTATTATTGTTATTATTATTAGTCTGTGCAGTTTGAGTTGGTCTCAGAGCATGTCCACGTGGTTCATGGTGTTGGATCGGTTGTGGATTTCCTCGAGGAAGTTTTCCAGCTGCTCGATGAGAACTCTCTTCTTAAACCTTTGACGATGAAAAAAATAATAAAAAATTTAAAGTTTACATTTTCAACATCGTTTACACCTACTGAAAGCTAAACTAGATGTTTTTATGATGTTTTATTAATTTTCGTCACGGTACATTGCCAAACTTACTATTGAGGTTTTTATTTAATAAGGTGGTAGCAATCAGCTTTATTTAAGAGCGTAAGAGTTAGGGGGGCTGATTACAAATGCAACCCAAGACTTTTTAGTTTACCTATTGAATAAAAAAGGTCTTTTAAGACCATGTACAATTTTTTCATCTGTGTTTGTCATAAAACCTTCATAAAACACATTAACTGTAGAAGTTGTAGTGTTATGTGAGGTTTAAGGGGTGCGTATACTTTTGCAAGGTATTATAATTATCTATTTGTTTCTATGTAGCAAAACATGAATATTTCAAAGGTGTTCAAAAAAAGAATGTGCAGGGGAAACCTAGACCCAAAAGGGCCACTTTATTAGGTACACTGTATTGGTACGAAAGGCTCCTGCAGATTTGTCAGCTGAACTTCATGAACTGATTCTGTCGGTCCAGCGCATCCCTCAAGTGATCCAACTGGATCTAGTGGCTGTGCAGACATGAACCACCACGCTGTGTTCAGAATCACTTCGATCTCCTTTCTGATGCTCAGTATGAACTCCAGCAAATCGTCTTCACCGCGTCTCCATGACTAAAAGCTTAGAGCAGCTGAGTTGTGTTTGGTTTGTTCGAGTTAATGAGAATTTAAAGTGGCTGACGAGTGCCGGTGGTTTTAACGTTGGTAAAAGAATCTACTTAATAGCTCTAATTATCACTCTGGGCTGTGAGAAGAAGTGCAGCTCTGCTACCTGGCGGCCTCTTTGATGATGTTTTGGAGGAAAATGAGCCGAGTGTCCAGCGTTCCCTGGATCTGCTTCAAGAGGACGAAGATCTTCTCGTAGTCTGAAACACAAGAAAGGCAAAGTTCCTTAAACCCAACTCCTTAATGAGAAAAACTTAATCCTGTTATTAATTGAATAATGATTTAAGTCATGCTCAACTGCTTAGATAGATCAGGAAAAGCTACAGCGCCTCCTACAGTTATGAATCACACACTGCCTCTCTTCCTGTCCTAACTAGATAAAATTTATCTTTCACTAAAGTATAAACATGACACTGAGGCCCATTTCACCAAGCCACTCTTCAAAATTGGAAAAACAAGAGAACAAGCTAACCAAATATTAAAACTGGCTGTTGACTGTAAGTCAGGAAAAAGCTACAAGGACATTTCTGCTCACCTGAAATGTGCTCATGTCAACAAGCGCATATCAATAAATCAGAATAGAATTAAAAATGTCATTTATTTCAGAAATTCAATTTAAAAAGAGAAGCTTTATCGCCTGAGTGATATGTTTCAAGTGTTCATTTCTGTTAATAACAATGACTTACAGCTTGACAAAAACAGTAATTTGGCATTTGTTTCAACCGCATATTTTCCTTCCACTAAACTTTCTAATAATGTGCTCACGGTCTGTCGGCCACCATTTCTGCATGACCAGTCCTGATCCCCCACATGTACATACGTCTGCCAGGTTTTCTGATCTCCTTGGTGATCAGCACCCTCAGCTCGTTGTTGACCTTCGTCGTCTCGCCATGAATGTGCTTCTTCAGGGCGGCGGGCGACAGGAAGCGGGTCGTCTGGTCCTCCATCAGCACCATCTCCACTCCTCCCTCGCCGCCCAGCGGCTCGCACGACCCAGGCACCCCGTTCTCCTCCTCGTCCTTGTGCCGGAGAAGCTGCGGGTCGGCGGTGGTGTGGTTCTCCTGGAGGTCGGCGGGCCCCGACGGGTGGTCCACCTCGGGGTCGGAGTTTGTGTCAGGGCTGTAGTGGTTCTGATTCAGGTGGTTGATAATCAGCTCAGGTTCTGGCGCGCCGTCATTTAAGTCCATATCTACGGGGTGAGAGAGTTAGGAGATAGGATCAGTTATCGATCAGGTTTAGCTGTGAGAAAACGTCGATGAGGCGACGGAAAGCTGATCTGCTCGTCCATTTTCATCTATTTTGAAGGAAAGACCGCGGATTTGACCTGTCGAGTGCCGTGGGCTGGCGGGCGGCGTCACCGGAGGCGTGTAGGCCCGGCCCAGACGCAGCAGGGGCGACATGCAGCGCCGTCTCTTGGGACCGCCGCCCGGCATGTTGCTGCTCTCTCCCGGTCGCTTGCCCTTGTTCTGCGGGCCGGTCACGAACTCGTCCGCCTCGTCGATCATCATGCCCTGCGAGGGAGATCGGGTGGTTGCATTTTACTTTAGGAAGTACTCTTCCCTTCTACGTAAAGGCTGACGTGAACGGGGCGAGGCGCACCTTCTTGTCCAGTTTGAAGGGGTTTCCGAACGTGTGCAAACGCTTCGGCTGTTCGGGATCTGCGTCTCGGAGTGGCTGGGGGGCAGATTTAAGGAAGTCTTGGTAGTTTCCCATCTGGGCGATTGGCACGCTGTGGAGCTGGTCTGGAAACAACACGAGCAGAGGACAAATTAAGTTTTAATTTAATTTTCAGTTTATTTGCAGCAGAAATCCTCTGAGGAATAGTCTGATGACCAATTTTCAGCTCGTCGGAAACGTATTTTTCCAGAAGATGAACGCTACATCCCCTATGCCCTGCAACCTTCTAGTATAAACAAGACTTTTTGGTGCAGATGCCCTTAAGAAACTCAAAGTTTGTCATTGGAAAATAAATCCGTTTCTATGTTGTCCGTCATTCAGGCTGCAGGTGAGCGAGAGAGAGCAAGTCTGACAGCGGGAAGGCTAAATATGTTAAAGCAAAGTTGATCTGTTTAATTATCTCAAGCTTTCAACCTCTGGCTTTCTTGGAACTTAATGGCAACATTTTGAAAACCTCACATGTTTACGTCCAATTGTCATGTGACTTTTGGATAGACTTAAAATGTTGCAAAAAAGAAAATGCAAATTAGATGTGTTTTCGTCTACTGGTTTGGAGCGAATCAAACAGGTTGCACAAAGCATAATTTTGTCAGAAGTTGATGTTGCGCATGGCTATAATAAACGGGAACAACTCAATTGAGCTCAAAAATTTGTTGGGGAAATTTCCGTCGGCCTTTTCAAATGGGATACTTCAAAATGAGCATATTGATGGAAACACTGTTTATAGTTAGAATGAGGATATAAATTCACTAAAATAATATACAAAATCCTTATATAGAAATACGCAAATTTGAATATACAAATTCAAAACTACTGATCCAAAAAGGAAATTAAATGTTGTTGTAACTCATTAGTTTGGAAATTTGAATTTTGTATTAATTATCAACGAAAGATCACTTGAGACAGTATGGCTGAAAAAAAAAAGAAAGAAAATTATGTTGTATAATTTTATGTTACCAGGGTTTCTGCAGGTTTCACCATCTCAAATTTAAGACTTTTTAAGACCATTATGGATGAAATTTAAGACTCGTATTACCACAGGAATATACAAAAGAAAATTGCATATTTTCTATTGTAGTGCTAAGCTTTATTTGCAGAAAATCTCCGTAGCATTATACAGTGATCCAGTGTCAAAGACACATCGTCCAGTCAACTGATGATGAACTTATTTACCTATGATAGATGCATAAAAAGCTAGCCAGCAAGCAAGGCTACAGCAGCTAGGTAAACTCAAGGGAATGTAATGAAGATGTCTGTGCACGACTCAAACGTTTGGCTGAGAAAAATATATTACACAGAATATACAAGATAAAATACACCTGTGATTAACAAATTTAGGGTCAACTCTAATGAATTTAAACATCTTAAGGATGTGCGGACACGCCGATTATAGTTCTTGAAGAGAAATTGGCCAAATGTCGCATCATCAGGTGAAATCTTTACTAAAACAGAAGACTGGCCACAGAGTTCAGATCGGTGCATTTTACAGTAACATGAAAGTCCCGTCTCCACAGACAACATACCGGAGTCCTGCCCTCGTAAGGTGCAGACAGTGGTGTTGAGCAGGTTCCTCCTCATTCGGCTGAGCTGATCGAGCAAGTGGCTGCGTGGGATGTCGTAGGGATTTCTAAAGCTCTGAGGCTTCAGACCCTGAGGAGGCGCAAGGTAAGAAAGGATGGCAGAGAGAAGAGTGAGAGATAAAAAATACAACCAGCACTTAAAAAAAAAAAAAAGCAGCTTTAAAATGCTGTTCTACGAGGGAGGACACTCAGGGATGTGAGGAGAATCACAGAGGATGCTAAAAACAAAAACAGCCCTGCTGTATTTTATCCATCTTTTCTTACTTTGTTGAGCAGAGCCAGGTGGAAGCCCTGAAACTCTTTGGGGTTGAGCTCCAGAGTGGGAGCGGGAGCCTCTCCTGTGAGACTCTGCAGCTGCTGGATGAAGTCCCGTCTCTGCGCCAGCGAGATGCCGCCGCCCCGCCATCGCACCTTGATGCCAGGCTCCAGAGCGAGTTTCTTCCCGATCGAGGCGATCAGGCGGTCGTACTCGATTTTTGTCTGGCAACGTGACAAAAAAAAAAGAAGTTATTTTTAACAAAGTCATTGCAAAGGAGTAACAGACGAATGTAAAATTACTGAGTCGTCAAACCTGCTGACTGAGCTTCTTCAGGTAGGACACGACGCTGTAGCTCAGACCGTACTCCATGTTCTCGGCCAGGAGGTTCGGCGCGCCCATTATCCTCAGCGCCTTTCTGAGGGACTGAGCGACAAAAAAGAAAGAAAAGGGAACATTCTGTATTTCTTTTGTTTCAAAAAAATGAAGTAATAATTCAGTTTAGTCCGAATCGACTTACCCCGATATAATACGGAGGCATGGTCTTCAGGTAGTTCTCAAAGGACTGCCGCCATTTCAGAGTGGGCTTGAACTTGTGCACTTTAATCAAGTCGTCTGCCAGAGAAGCACAACATCGAAACAATGTTTCACACATAAAGTGCCACTGTTGTTGCTACTGCAGCGTTATTTCATAACCCCATAATAACTTGTTCAAAATGGATTAAATACATTTTCTAACTGGTATTTCTAAATAAAGCTGCCAAAGAGCTCAGACGTTTACATGAATTCGTCATGGGAACGACGAATTCGTCGTTCTTGTGCTTTTAATTACGCATTTAAAAAAAATACCATTTCCAACTAAAAACATATATATATATATATTTTTAGTTGGGAATAGCTGTATAAACAAAAAAAATATTTTTACAAATAAGAATTACATATTCAACTTTGACATTTTCTTCTAATCTTCGCAAACACTCAGTAATTATCCTGCTTTGTCTTCTCACAAACCAACATCGAAGTCATTAATCAATTAATTGAAGATTTATTTGCATCTTTTAAGGTACTTCTAATATTGTACAAAGACATGCTTAAGTTGTTGAATGAAAAATCTGATGAATGTGACCATTTCTTTAGTTTTGATATAAAGAAAAACATTAAAAAAAAAACAATTCAAATAGAGGATGGCTAAATTTTCTCATATGACATGTTGATATATCCATATAGTTTCCCAGCCCAACAATTTAGCAATAGCTAAACTCTGGATTTTTCTATTACATCTATTTTTAAAACTTTAGAAATCGTGCAACGCTCAGCCAGAGTTTCACTCTGGAAATTTCTTGAGGTAAAAATGAAAACGCGTGGAGCCGAGTCTTACCCAGAAGTGGCAGGAGGACGGGGTAGTTGTAGGGCATTACAAACAGGTTGACGCAGTTGAGAGCTGTGCTAGCCTTTAGGTAGCCAAAAGGTTGACCCAGGTCACTGTATTTGGCACTGTTACTTACAAACACCTGCAAAAAGCAAACAGAAACCGATCAGTAAATCAGCAGCGACATTTGAACTCGGATCGGCAAACAAAAGGCTGAAGTACAAAAGGATATTACGTTGGTAAATTGCTCCATTAAGTCTAAATATATAATAATTAAAACACATTAGGACGTCTGCAGGCTAGAAATAAATGTCTAAGAGTAACTTAAATGTATCAGGATTAAAAGAAAAGGCTGCTGTCTCTTTAAAAGAAGTCCTCCTTAAAAGTGTTTGTTTCAGAAAAATCCTGGAAGAAAGTCAATGTGGGTAAACAGGACTGGAGTCTGGAGATGGAACATCTGGCTCCAAACTATTCACGTCAGGAAACATTTTTAATAATCAGAAGATTTTCTTTTTTTTTAAATCCAATCCTCTGTCTGCTTAAGCTCATTTCCTCCCCGTGTTTATTGTTTGGTCCATTTAAATTCAGTCAACATCAGACCCAGTGAACGGCTTCTGTAAATAAATACGGTGGTTTAGCAAAACTCCTGAATATTTTCCAGTGCAATTTCTGGACAGGTGTGCTGACGGCAGGAAAAAAACAAAAAAACAAACAATCTGACTTTTCCCCGTGTGTGACAGTCCGGCTGCCGCTGTCAAACTTTGATCCATTTGGGAGCAACACACACACACACACACACACACACACACACACACACACACACACACACACACACACACACGGACGTGTGACAGCTCACAGTTTCTCATCTCTGCCTTCTGTTCTCAGCAGACTCATCCGTCAGTTTCTACGCCCTCTCGGCTTCACGTCGCACAGATCGTGACGCCGAGAGAGTAAATGATGCGACACACCGGTCATTTCCACATGAAAAGCTTTTCACTCTTGAAGTTGAAGCCACAACGTTCAGGGTAATCTGCTGAGATTTTATGTGACAGGTCATCACAAAGTAGAGCGTAATTTTTAAGACTAATAAATGCTGCCAAAATGTTTTACAACATGAGAAGTGTAAAAAAAAAAAACCTTTACAATCCAAAGAGGCATTTTTTTTTTTTGCCTTCAGTTTAGCTAAAACAGATTTGTTCTTTTTCCAGTTCAGAATGTAAAAAAATTTGTTTAAAATTTTAATAGAACATTTTTTTTGTTTGTTTTTTCTTCAATTGAACATTTAAAGTTAATGGAAAATTATATTGTAAAAATGCATGTTTTCTTAAAAACCTTTTTGGGAAAAGTATAGTTAATAAAAAATAAATAATGTATTATTACAGTATTAATGTATTTTCTTTTTGTGCAAATCTTATATAAATAAGATTAAATTATTAAAAATCCCATTTTAATAATTTAATTGTCATGTGAAGCACATTGAACTGCCTTGTTGAAATGTGTTACACAAATAAAACTGACTTTAACACGTTACTCAGTTTTTGTATTTATTGTGGAATAAACCTAAAACAAGTAGTAGTAGTAATAGTCTCCATCCATATGTATAGCTGTTTAATAAAAATGCACCAAACACTTTTCAGATTTTTTTTTCCGTGCTGAATTGTACGTTATTTTCGATCCACAATTATGCACATCTTTATGTTGGTCTATCCCGACATATCTACTGTTGCAAGACAATGCAACAAGTGAAACAATTAAATGGTGCAACAGGCCTGGTTTTACAATATTCAATAAAATATGCTAATCTTGCTTTAAGAGTTCATTGAAATGCATTTGTTAATACTGTTGCAAAAAAAAACAAGTTAAATTCAATCCAGTTGAAAAAATACGTAATTATTCCCAAAGGAAATTAAACCTTGTAAGTCGTCTTCAAAGAGTCATTGTGGTAGCAGTCCGTCTTGCAATGAATGTGAAAAGGCCTCTGACTGAAGACACTACGGCTGTGTGACGGAGAAATTTCTGGGCAGCAGAGACGATATTTCTCAGAAGCACGTAATCAGCTGCTAATCCACCACATCTGCTTTTTCTGCCCCTCTTTAAACATCATGACAAGCTACACTGATAATAAAAAACATGTTATAAGGATAACTAAAAGATAACACTCCATGTGTATTTGGAAGAAATGTTCTCATTTATGCGCAGAGCCGTGCTAAATGCACTGGTTGGCAAAAACTCTCTCGCAGTGATCGGAGTGAATTCCTCCCCGTCTCTTCCTCAGGGAACGTGTGTTTCTGCAGATAGCTTTACCCACACAATAACTCTTAAGAGGATGCTTCAGTTTCTTGGCCTGACAGGTGACAACAGCCGACAGCAAACTGAGCTCAAATTCTTTCACTTTCCCAGTGTCCAGTTGGACCAGTCGCAGCCTGCAATTATCCAGTGTTTTGGTATGAATTGTGGAAAAACAAACAGCAACAGCCAACCTTTAAGACGGCGCTCTCACACACGGTTTTTGTCACTGATCAGCTGAAATAAAGTCTGAAACTTCTCACAAAGAACAACAACCAAGCCATTCAGTTTGCACAATCAGAGCTAACTGGTATCTGGACTTAATTGAGATTTAAAACCTTAAAAGAAAGATTCCCAGCAGTCCAGCAGCGTTCTTAGGAATACAATTCTCTCCTCTCGGAGTGCAGCTTTCTGAGGCGTACCTGCCAGCAGGTGTGAGGGGATTTCCTCTCCAGAATGTACTGCGTGAGCGGCGAAGGCTCCAGCTCGTACTTGTCGAAGGGCACCTTGTCGATCACCATGGGCTCGGCGTCCGCACAGGAGAACCGGACCTGGGGGTGGGCCGAGCGGGGCGGCTGTGTCGGATTACAGATGACAGATTATTATTATTGCTATTTTTATGGATAAAAACAGCACACACTTTTACCTTTTTAAGGAATATTCAGTCTACTGCTTAAACTAGGATGTCAGCAACTATGGAGGAGGATTATACAGCTTTCCCCACCACTGATACACAAGTGACCATTTCTACTTACCATCTGGAAAAAAGTATCCACATTTTGTCACGATCACAAAATTCTGTGTATTTTTTTTAATCAAATTTTATGCAACAGATCAACACAAAATAGTAAGTGAAGTGGTAGTAGTAGTAGTAGTAAAATCTGAAAGACAGGAGCTAAAATCAAGGCTTGATTCAATTCAATGCTTTTAACTTCTATCTTTATTATTAAAGGTGCAAATGTTTTGGGGTTTGCTTCAATTAACTTTAGAGATCTAGAGATGGAAATCATTAACCGCACCTTTTAATTGTTTTATTTTTATTTTTTTTTAATTTAGTAAAGTAAAATAAAGGAAGCTGCATACAAATGACTCACACTTTTAGATTTGTATTAGAAAAGAGCCTAGAAAAACGCTCTTGCATCCTAATAATACACGACTTTTTGTTCCAATAAAATCCCAGGAAAAATCACTGGTGTTTTAACAGAGCATCACATTAAGCTTAAGAGGCATGGATACTTTATGCTGAAGAAGTATGCATAAATAAGTGAAAATCATGTTTTAGTGGAAAAAAATAATCTATATACTATGTTTGTGTTTCTCTTACTAGTGTCGGAGAGTTCTGGTCTGGCCAGAAGGCCTCAGGGATGGGCCAGTGACCGATGGGGACGCCGGTTTTAGGGTTGGGTCGTACGTAGATGAGCTTGTGACAGCAGTGCCAAGGCTGCAGGCCGGATTTCAGCGCCTCGGCTGGAGCGTCTGCTCAAAAACGGAGAGAGAAAGGTTCACCCGTCGGCGAACCCAGGCAGAAAGGTTTCTGGAGGAACAAGATGACTGAACAATTCTGATATGCGTGTTAACGGTTAACCATGAAGGTGGGAGGTTTGTCCTAATGAATTCAGCTCAGCGGATTAAAAAAGGTGAGTGGGAGAAGGCAAAAAAGCTTCTCGTTTTATCAAACAAACGCAGCACAGCAGATGTCAAGGAGGTTTCTTCTTCTTCTTCTTTCGTCGGAGACAGATTTCACAGAAACGTACCTTCTAGTGGAGGGGGGTCAGGTCCGGTCTTTTCGAAGTTTATCACCACGCCGCTTTGGATTTTCTGCACGAGAGACTCCAAACACTGATTCAACATGCGCTGGGAAAAAACACTGTAGGAACGGCCTGCAACACACAGAACACACAGGTTAGCGTCGACTTCAGGTCAGTGAAAAAGCTCAAAGTTAAACTATGAAGGCTCAAACAGGACATCTTGGCTAGCTTGATTAAAGCTAACGCAATATTTAGTCTCGTTTTAGTCATTCGTAGGTTTTTTTTCTGCTAAACATAGAATTACACAAGACACAACATCGATTACGAACCCATGAAAAGAATCAATGTGAAACACGATCAATCTGTTGCTAGGCAACAGATTGAATCCAGAGATAACCAAAGATCGTCGCTGGAAAGTTTCTTGAAGCTCTTAGTCGGATGGTTCTTGAACTTTTCCAGTACCGTCCCAGTAAATGTTTCTCCGACTACCAGTAAACCGACAAACAGAAATCAAACTTGTTCAAAGCCATCACACCTTGACAAATTCATACCAGCTCACACCTAATTACACAACATCAGCACTTGTTCCTGGTTCACCGCTTCATTAGACAAAACGGGCTCTTCAGATTTTCTCCACATCGTTTCTGTGTTTGATGCAAACAGCATCACGCCCATCTTTTAGCTATTTGCACTTATGTGTTAGCCCAGCAACATAAATGATGGACTGATATCGAACTAGGCAAACTCAACTGTTGCTGAACTGTGTGACGCTGCGAGACGTCCAAGAGGCCAGTGCGCGTTTCTATTTAAGTTTTGAGAAATACACAAACTTTGATGCGGCTAAAAAAATTTACGTCATCCTATCGCAAAAACTTTGATCTTTTTCTTTAAGGATCTTTAGGCTCAACCTTTGACAGCCACATTGTGGACAGAGGCCTCCATACACGGGGCAATCAAAAAACAAGTTTTCCCAGTTGGCACGTTTCTATTAAGCCAATTTCTTTTCATAATTCCAATTTGTGCAATTTTAAGGTGAATGGGAAAGCAGCTAGCAGCTGATGTTTAGACCAATGTTTAAGCATCGGCCGATTGCCGATTACCCAAAACTAAATAAATCGGGAACGATTCATCAATGCACCCCTAGAGCGTACGGATGAATTNAGTAAAGTGATCAATCAAAGTTGACCTTCTCATCAGTTACAGCCTCTCGCTTCACCTTTAGTGACCCTCCTGTGCACCCATTCACTTCCCTTTTCACTCGCCTGTGGCTTTGTGTCAGCTCTGCCATCAGCAGTAACGGGCAGGCGGCATGAGCGCCGCGCGCCATCACTGACAATGGAGCCGTGTCATGTTCTGGATTCAGAGCGCCGTGCGGTACCTCCCAGTTTTCCCCCTCTCTCTCTCTCTGACTGTGCTCATCTTAAAACTGCCGCTAGCATCGTTTCTGGTGTGTTCCTCCCGCCAGCTGGAGGAACAAGCCCGCCTCTATAAAGCGTGAATATATTCTTTACAGCAGCTGCCATGTGGGCAAAGCTGCAGCGGCGGCGGAGGAATCTTCCTCTCCTTAATCACCAGTTCAACAAAGCACTTTCTTACTGCTGTGCTACTGCCTCGCCGGTTTGAGCTGGAGGTACTGAAGACGTACAATGTTTGAGCAGAGTTTATATCCCCCCCCCCTCGGGCAAAGTTATAAACACAGCAGTTGCATGTTGAGAGGAAGCCCAGGGATCTCCCTAACTGGAGGAGAAAACAGCTGTCAAGACGAATCGTTTTCTCCAGCTTCAAAAAGGCCCAGAATATATTACCCTTTTCTCGTTTGGCACTGACAGATGATTCATCTGTTGTGCAGCAGGATGTGTTTAACAAACAGCTATTTTGATGTAGTGTTATAAATACTTGGAGCCTGTCCCGGCTTGTTCCACCGGTGCTCCGCTGTGCGGCCCGGGCTCACTTCTTCTCTTCACCGAATTATGACAAGCTGAGCGCCGCAACATGAAAGCCGCTCCGGCAACTCGGCAACCAAAACTACAAACGGTTTGGTTCGTGATTTAACGTTCTCTCTAGACGTCATTTGAAATCGGACCCGTCCCGGGAGAGCCAATTCCCGTAATCAAAGACAGCTTTCAGTTCAGAGAATGCCGGAGAAGAAACAAGAGCGCAATAAACTGGTATTAAAATTAATATTAAACAAAGATGAGCATAGACTGAATTTGTTCAGGGTTTCATACAGTTTCTATATAAAGATTCAATGTTTCTTCCCAGGAAATTTAGGTGTTTTAAAACCATTTTTAAAAAAGGTGTGAACTACAAATACTAAAAAAAAAAAAAAAAGACTATGAACTCATTTTTCTCACTTTCAACAAGGAGCCTACAAAAATATGAAACTGAAAGAACGGAGTTTCTGTAGGTTTCACTGACTCTGACTTAAAGCTTTTTCAGACCATTATGGATGAAATTTAAGGCCTGTATCACGACACGAATGTGAATATTTTCTTAAGTAGTGGTGGCAAGTTGTTTTACCTCATTACCAAAACAAACTTTAATGGATTTCTCTGCCATTTTGTGATGTACCAACACAAAATGGAAGAAAAATGGGTTTCATTTGTTGCGGTACGACAGACTGTTCACAAATTAAGTCACTTCTGAAGGCAACTAGCTATATGGATCTTTATTTAGGGTCATCAGAGTAAAGTGAGTTGGTTTGAAATAGTCCAAACTCTTTAGATTTAAACTGAACATATGAAAACTACACATAATTTCCAAATTGTTCCCAACCTCTGTGTTGATCCATCAAATCCTATTAAAACACGTTGAAGTTTGTGGGCTTAACATGACAGAATGGGGATAAGTTCAAGGTGAATCAACACTTTTGCAAGGCACTGTAAAGACGGATGAATGTTCAACAACGGGATCAGGAATAAAGTGAGGGTAGACAAATATTTCTACAAATAATTTACTTAAGTTCTATAGATTTCTTTACTCTTGCAGGCCGTGTAGAGATGCTAAAGCTGTGCAAACATACCACATGCTGTGTAACAATAAAAAATACAAAAGCAGATTTACATTTTAATGTATAAAATAAACAATAAAAGCCCATTTAATACTTTTTAAATGGTCTTTAAAAGGTTTTCTACACTTGATGAGCCTCATTAACATCCTGGCTGGTTATTTTCAGGGCCTTGGAGTGATTTATCGCTGCTATCATTGTGTCTGGAGGTGCGGAAGAGAAATGGCAAAGACAAACCGAGGTCATTTGTCAAAACACTCCCATGATGCACCTGAAACAGCAGCTTTCAGAAAACCTCACGCTCCTCTTGAGCACAACAATCGTCTCTCAGCCGCCACCTCAACGAAACTCGCCCAGCAAGCAAACTGGTTTTCATGAGCAAGCTTAGCGGACAGGTCCTTTAACCACCAGAGCAGACGCACGGCTCGCGAACGAGAACTTCACCAACCTCCAGTGACCTCACACATGGGTGTGATGGGAGAATCGTCGGGCGGGACACCGCCGAGCGGCTCTGGCTCCACCGAGGCGTTGCCGGGGATACGCAACACCAGGGCAAACAGTCGCTGGTCCCAGCGAAAAGGCTCCTTGGTCAGCTCGCTCCCTGGCAGAGGGGTGGTCAGAGGCAGATGGAGCTAGAGAGGGGAGGACATGACGACACGCTGAGATCTGAGAGATTCCACTACGTTTTTGTTTTTTTTATAATCAGGACAGATTTCTGCATCTCTACTTGCTGATGACTGTCAAGAGCAGCTTTGAAACTAAAAATGTTCTGGAAACGCTGAAGGCCACCTTGCTTATTCATGCAATTATCAAAACAAAGAGAAAATAAAATGAAGCACATTTCTCATTTCTTATCATATAAACAGAGGAGCTAACATCCAAACTACTACTATCAGGTGCAACTACGCTTCACCACACACAACTCTAAAATATACCAATTCTTACACTGGCTCCTTCAATTAGGTATTACTATTATATTACTGAAAGGCACAGGAATTACATTTAATTATATTTTCATATAAGTCTATATTTAGTTTTTTTCTTTTTAGTGGAAAAAAAATCAGCTATATTAACTTATTAATTCACGTTGTTGGTATTTCTCCTCATGATTAAAATGTTCCTCATAGAAATAACCAGTAATAATCATCCACCTCTATTTGCAAGTTCAATCATGTTGTTGCTTATGATCTCTGAACTGTTTTCATGTTTGCCACTTTTGAACACTAAAGGCAACAAAAACACGATCATCTACACATACATCTCTGTGACTATATTATTCAGAATTTGCAAGAGAGCTAAAGATTTAAAGGTACATTTTAAGATAGATTCATCACAGATTCATCTGTGCAAAATTATTTTGAAGATGCCTGATGAATAAATTTGTTTGAAAATGTATTAAGATGATAACGATGTGGAAAAATAACTACAGAGAAGTTCCACATAAAAAAAAAACATTTTGAGCACCTCCTTTTCCCCCCCTACATTTTAAAAATCAAAAAGTTGAATTATTTCCCATTCATTCTACAATTTTGTTAACTTTTAAATATAAAATTGATTCCGATGACCATAGAAACAACCCTGATCAAAGATGCTTTCCTGCAGGCCCCGCCCATCAGCAGAGACCGCATGCTAAATTCTCTCAGATGCTGATTAACGACGTCCGACTGACCTCGTCTTGCACGCCGCTGCCGCCGGTCAACTTGTTGCCATCGCTGATTGCAATTATGATGGCAGGTTCAAGGAAGAAAGGGTTCCTCCCCTGTAACGAGAAAAGAGGCAGGGAAATCCTTAAAAAGAGCGAGAAGAAAAGCACCAACAAGCAGCACGAAGCGACATGTAGAGCACCTCGCAAAGGTTTGTAACAATCACAGACCTCTATGAATTTTACTGCCACTTTGTGACACAAAGTAGAGCTCAGATATGAAGTGGGAAGGAAATGCTTGTTTTTTCACTTGTTACAGATGAAAATCCAAACGATTGTGGCAGGTGTTCGTATTCAGAGTAGCCACAAGTCACATAATTAGTAGTTCAGAGCTGATGAGAAGATGGATGGAGCTAAATACAGAGAGATCCTGGCACAAAAGCTGCTCTTTACTGTAAACCAAGGCGAACACACAACGAGAACAAGCGAGAAAACAACGAGAACTGCAATGGAATGGTTTACATCAAGGCATGTGTGTGTGAAGATGTCCTAGTCAAAGTCCAGACCCAAAGCCTATTGAGAATCTGTGATAAGACGTGAAAACTGATGGTGACAAATACTCACCAAATCATATGATCTTGCAAAAAAAGCTTGCAAAAAAAAACTAAACAAAAAAAAAAAACCTTTGATCTCTAGATTAAAAGTGCACCGATTGAAAAGCCTGATCAGCAGATTCCGGTCAAAGCCGATATTTTTGTCTGAAAAATATAGTGACCAAGCTGGCAACAGTGGGGTGACTATTGTTAACCATTGCCAGAATCACTTTCATTTCATGGCGTTAAGTTAACCTTTACTGAAGCTGATAAATGTACATCTGTAGTTTAATCCGAGTCTGAATTGCATTTATCTACGTCTACATTTCCTGTCCCCTCCTTCCTCCAAAACGAGGAGCTTTCAATACGACAGCGTATTGAAAGCTCTTTTCTGCCCGATCCTGGAATATTTCCTGACATCTGCACTCCACACAGAGCGTGAAACTGGAGCAGGACTGCATTTATCACAGCGCATCAGCCTTACGGGATCTCCGCCGGGGCCTCGGGATCATGAGTTAACGGCGTGAAGCCCTCAATGCAGCCTGACAGGTTCTGTCAGCAAACAGCAGCGAAGGCGGCTCGCTGCAGTCGCACGGACTTCACAAAGGCCGTCCTGTACCGGCGGCAGAGCGATTATTAATGGAAGAGGAACCGCTCAGTCTGGACTCTACCTGTGGGCCGCGTCCGCTGCTGAATGACGGATCTGTCCGTGTAACCCAAAGCAAACAGAGCACGAGACGACCGAAATCTGCTCTGCTGGAGGTATCCATGACAACCTAGTTATTTATCCAGTTCTGTCCCCCCCAAAATCCTTTCATAATGGGAACTTTCTTGGCATGCTAATGAGTCAGCAATGGGTCTAAATCGCCAAATGATTTTTGATTTCAATCGTGTCGCATCTGCTCCCTCGGCTTTAATAGCTGCTGGGCTGTTTTTCTGTTTAGATCATAATGGGCCTCAATAAACTCAGAACAGAACACGAGCTTGGGTTCCCCCTCCTCCCCCTCCTCCTGCTGCTGCTTCAATGTTTGCTTATGCAAAACATTTTCTCTTTTTTACATTTACTGGTATTTAACAACAGATTTAGCAGGTATAAATGAGTTCATACGGATAACAGATTTTCATTAGATACTGATTAAGAAAACAAACAAAAAAAAAGCATTGGCTTAATAATCAGGTAAGAACCAGACATCACTTTCACTGCGTCCTTGTCTTCTGCTCTCTGATTGGCCCCCATATGGAAACTGATCAGTGTCAGGATTACCCGCTTTGCCTCCTAAACCCCTCTTCTTCTTCTCCCAGGGGTAGAGTCATTGCAGATGCCTGGCAACCTGGAGGACTCTTTGTTACTGCAGACAGAGTCACTCCGGAGCAATATTAACTCCCCCAGCAGGCTCAGTCCCCTTTGTTAACGTGCTCTGGAGCTCTTTAAGGATCACTGAACGTCTTACAACTTCAGGCAGTTTATGAACGTTCAGATTAAACAAAAAAAAAAAGCACAAAAGAATGAGGTGGAGCGAAAACGCTTGAACCACAAAGCTGACACATCCATTTTGTTAGGCTTTGATTTAACGCTGCTGGGGGGAAATTGAGCTTGAAGAAGAACAGAAATGATTGGTGTCAGAGTGCTGATGCAACATGTCAGGTTTGACTGCTCAAAAAAAAAAAAAAAAAAGGAAAAGATTCCCCTGATTCAGTCTCTGCTTGTGAAAAAGACTCGTGTTCTACTCGCAGTGGCTTGCAGAAGGATTTATCCTCTTGAACGCTTTCCTGCGAACGTAACCCTCCTGTTATGTTCGCTTCTGAGGTACAGCAATAATGTTCCTGGGTCAATTTGACCCGGAGAGTGTTTAATCATGCAATGGTGTCAGAAACCAAAAAAATAATCCAAAACATTTTTGAATCTGGTTATTAACGCCAATACTAACAATTTCAATCAATATTTGTGCAATGATGTTTTTTTTATTTCTCACAAATAAAAGATCAATGACGACAATTTACTCATTTTTTTTATGTCCAACAATAAACCTACAGACAAAAAAAACAATAATTTCCTTGAAATTGATCTTTTGTAAAAATTTTATATTACATTTTGATTTTTTATTTTTTTTTCCTAGGGCTGATCTTTATAATTGAACTTGAGACGCATATATTGTTCAGGGTCAAATTGACCCGCCGATTAAAATCAAGAAAAATTAGCAATGCAGAGAGTATTTATATTTCCCCCACTTCTGCTGAGTGTCCACTCAGTGTGGGTGGAGTTTGCCCACGGGAACAGAAAAGGTTCCTGTCAAAAGTTGCACGAATACCTGATTTCTCGCAGTTTCCTAGTGAAGTAAAGAGAGAGTGCATGCACGTGATCATGTATGTGTGTGGTGTGGTGAATTATGCTTCTTATCTGCAAGGAAAAGTATAGAATTGGACATTTTTTTTAATCTTTTTTACCCTTCAACTTGACTGCTGGGTCAAATTGACCCAAACAGTATCCATGTGATATGTAGACGAAGTGGGGGGGGCAGAAAATGTGTAAAATTAATAAATTTTCAATTTATATCTAGAGTGCACCTATTAAGACAAATAGAAAAAGTACTTCCAACTATTAAAAAAAATTAAACTTTAAAACAGGTCAATTTGACTGTAACTTAACAGGAGGGTTAAATTAGGATTTTATTATTTTTTTATCACTTGATAAGGCAAAACAAAAGTAGTGCATAAGCCCCAAAAGGGGGAAAAAAAAGAGGATTCATGGCTTTCAAAATCTCAAACTGGCTTTTCTGGTAAATAGTTTGCATTTGTAAAGAGCTCCATCTAATCTTGATGACTCTACAGGACTTTACGCTGACGCTACAATCACCCGTTCACACGCCGGTGGTGGTCAGCTACATTGTAGCCAAGGGTGCACCGATTGCAGTTTTCTGGTCGATCGCCAATCTTTAAAAGCTTGACATGCTGATACATGTTTGTTTTTTTTTTCTTATAAACGGACAATGTCTGGCGTTAAAAGCTCACAATACGTATTTAACATTCCAATCTGAAAAACACTGAACAATACCTGTGAAACAAAGTTGACAGCCCTCTCTTACGGCTGAGCAAAAGGGGACAATGGCTGATTTTTAAGAGGTAGATAAGGTTGTCTTCACTTGTAAGTATCGGCCAATCGTTCAAAATTAAACAGGTAAGGCAGGGGGAGCGTTTTTCCCAAGGACACTTCACCGCCTCAGAGGTGTGTTAGAGATCAGAAGTCAGCAAACAGCATCATGAAAAGCAAGTTAACGCAGCAGAGGTCAAGGAGAAAACTGGACGACCTTTACCACATGGACAGAGCAAAGGGAATGACCTGACTGGACTGGGGATGGAGCGATGTGAAAATCTGGGCCGATATATCGATATTGCTTTTATGGCCGATGACCAATTATTACTGATTATTGTATATATTTTCCTAACCATTTTGACAACTTGGAAAAGACATAAAAATAGACACCACTGACTTCAACACTGCTTCAGTTAAACTACCCATAATCCTGTGTTGCTTCATCATCATATGTCGAAACAAATACCATATTGTCTGCACTATAGGGTGCACCGATAAAAAAAACCAGACTATAAGGCGCATTAACTCATTAACAAGACACTTAAAGCACAGTCGAAAAACGGTATGTTTTAACACACTAGAGGGGGCTGTTTTACTCTAGAACAATATATAAGGTGTTGTTTTTCTTTTTTTTTTTGATAAGTGCACCTTATAGTCTGGAAAATATGGCACCACATAACCAAGCTCCTCCACTTCCCTCTCCAGAACCAAAGGGCAAAAAATGGGAATAAATATCGGTTGTTGATATCGGCACCAGTTACAGATATGTTAAAAAAATGAACAATATCGATGCCGATGTTAGTGCTGCTACATCGTGCATCCCTGAACTGGACCCTTAGTGTTTCAGTCCAAATCCAGACTTTAATCCAACTGCAAAAAAATTATGTCTGACCAAAAAAGATCCAAGTAAATCAAATGTGAAAAAAAATATGAAAGCTCAAAAGCAATAGTCTGCATTTAAACAAGATTTAAGCAAGTTTTATATCTAAAACCTGCGTCTGTCTTGTTCTCATTTAATCTCACACTCTGCCCATTAGCAGCTTTGTTTTATGGAAAAAAATAAATAAAACACGCTTTCCTGGAGGAAACAAAAGTTAATGATTAAAGTAAAAAAAGCTGAAGATGTGAAATGCACTTCTACATATACTAAACCAAGCAGCAGCTATGCAGACCATAGAGGACAAACAGTGTATCTGTGTGTGTTGAACGGACAAAAACAAGTGAGGTGAAGCTTCCCCACTGCCTGGTTATAAAAAAGGAAATATTAGTGGATGATCTGCCTTTTTAAAAGCATGAAAAAAAGATCCCTCTTAGTACACACGAGTGTAATTACAGCCTCTTAATAAGCGACTTCTTTTCTAACAGACATAAAGTAATAGTGACTGCGGTGGCAGTGTGCCATCTGTTTAACAAATGACCTCCTTAAGTAGCAAAAAAGGCAGAGAAGAGGGAGGCGGTTATTAAATTATAATTACAGTCACACCAACCGGTCGTTAGAGGTCACCACAGACAGGTGCAGAACACACTAACCCTGACCTTGGTGTCTGCCGTTTGTGTTCGCCGGCGTGCGCGCCCGCAGCCCCGGCCAGCGCGATATTCAAACTCCCGCGGAGCGTCTAATGTGCGCCGTGCGTACGGACGCGTTACACCAAGTGGAAGGTTCCCTTCGGCTATAAACGCAGGAAATGTTTCAGATTCGTCCTCAGCACTTATCTCCATGAAGGAAAAACAGATATTAAAAAAAAAAAAAATACTCTACTGACGCCAAGAGTCCAAGTTTATGGGACTGGAACTGTACACGAAGCCGAGAATGACTCGAAAAGTGAAGTTCAAGTTTTAAAGCCGGCCGTTTGACTGTAGAAATATCACATGGTGAGGTGTTGCATATCCTGTGACCTGCTTTGCTGCTGTTCTCTCTAATGATGCCGTCAAAGTAGAGCCTCTCTGATCTCTATGAAGCGCCGCAAGGCAAGTGTTGCGATGAAAGAAGACTTGGAAGCGCGTTTAAGGCGATCTGACAGGAAGGCAGCGGGCTAAAGCTGAAACTGTAAAAACGCCTCGCTTTCCATTTTTGCCCCCTCTCTTCCCAGTGCTTTACTTTGAGGAACTGCAGCTCATCTTAGACGAGTGATGTCAGCTGGCACCACCGGTTGAAGCTGAATGACTTCCAGATTCTGTTGGCTTGATGAGGATTTGGGCTCGGAGCAGGGAGTCGAGTCCGCTCTTCTTAGAGACAACATCTGTCATTTCTACTAGCAAGCCCCGCTGTTATTACTGCTTGAATTGTGGAGCAAAGTATTCATCCTCCTTTGTGGATGAATACTTTGGGATTTGTTTTAAGACTATTTTATGGATTAATGTGAAAAGAAGAAAACACTTCAGACTAAATGTCTGGAGGCTTCTTCCTGTCTACAAATGAGTTGTTTCTTACTACTGTCACCACATGCTTGCTCGAAATGAGTAATCTTTTACGGATTAGCATCGTCCTAAATCTGACTTCATGACTGAATTATATGAGCATGAACTGCACTGATTTTAAGCTAATTGGGACGAATCAAAATATACATAAGTGAACAAGAATTTGGTGCTGTATACATAGCCTGAAAAATATACATTAAAGAAATTGAACGAATGTTTTTTTTTTTTACAAATAGATTAGAGCCTAAATCCTTAGAAAAAACTTGCTTAAAAATCTGGATAAGCAGCTTAGAAAGTTCATCGACTTGAAAGTCAAAAAAAAAAAAAAATCTAATTTATCAGCCAGAAAGGCAGCGTGTCTCTTTCCCATGCGAGGTTTAGAATCATACAAAAATATGAATATAGCTCAACTTATTTAGCTGCAAATATGTTGCCCATATTTTTTCCCTCACCCCACTGAGGACGGAGCCGCTGAGAGCAGAAAAGGCAGCCCATCGCCGCCACGCCTGAAAAGTGGCACTGCGTTCTCAAGTTTCAAAACATCACCTTGACTCCTTCAAACACACTTCCCATCACTGCGACCAAACAGCTTCACCTTATCCTCCTGCGAGCGTAATAAAGCGCGTTCCAGGAGACGTTCACGTGTGAAAATTTCAGCCAAACTTGAAAGCGTCGGTTCTGGAGTAAGCGCTTCCCTTCATGATCAGCGATGTGAAACGCATTTCACTGTGGACCGCGCCGCTGGTGTTTAAGCAGTTTCCAGTTTATGACGGAGTTGGTTATTTCTGGTTTGTTCTTGAACGTCTAAGTCGACTTTTTCAAGGTCAGACGGTTGAAACCTGAACTCAACTGTCTCTTCCAAAAGGACAAGATCTCAAAGTTATTTTTTATTTTTTAATCAAACACAAGTTCAAACTTGTGCTCTAATTCTTATTTTAAACTATTTGAAGATGCTTGTTGGGCCTCGCCAAAAAGAGTAACTCCAACAAGTGATTAGGGGGCTCCAAATGAAAATATAACACCTTATTAACGGTGAAAGAAACAGATGTCACTTCCCTTTCTCTGCAACTAAGCTGCTGTTGTGCTATTCGACTGTGAGTGTGGGCAGAAGGGTGTGCGTGTTGTTGATGCTTGCACTATTGGGGTGAGGCTGTGGACTGGAGGGAGGGGGATGAGCTGATGAGTGGGCTTTTTGCACATGAACTTTTGTTTCCTCTCTTCGTCTCCAGAGGCTACGTACCTGGCCATAGTTGTCTATCCCAGTGACTAATCTATTGAGATTTAGTAAATCAAAAGCTGTCCTCAAGGACTGGCCAAATGTTGTGAGTCCGGTTGCTTGGAGGTTCCTCAGCTCTGTCATGAAAGTGGCATGGCTCTCTTTCCATCCGGCCTTTGGAAATAAACAAACAAACAAACAAAAAGGTTGTTGTTAAACTTTCAGACGAAGCCATCCAAATTAAATTCTCTTTCAGGTTATAAATAGTGTGTTTAACTCGGCGGTCTTCACTCCTGTAACATGAATGTCACAAAAAGGCGTGCCCCAAAGCATTGTGTTAGGCCAGTTTTTTTTGTACTTCTGTAATTTCCAAAAAAGTTAATGATGCGTCTCTCCATCTCTATGCTGATGAAAAGAAATTGCGCAAACAGTTGCCCTAATGTTGGATTTAAGATTTACCGAGTCACATTTTCCATCTCAATTTAGTACTAATTGCAAAAAAGTAACTTGTTCACCCCTCTTAAAAATTAGATTTTTTTTTATAGAAACAATTTAAATTCAAGTTAAAAAAAAAAAACATTGCTGAAGCCACCCTCTTACTGACTATACTATTACTTTATAAATGCTGTTTGCATGTATTTATTATTATCAACTTCTTACTCACAGCTGAACTTTATACTCTCTAATTAAATGGGCTCCGATGTCCACACACACACACACGCACGCACGCACACTCACACAATTGCATTGGCATATTTTCATTTACAAATCAATAACTAGTTTTCTACCATTACATTTAGTGAGCAAGTAAGGCTTATGCTGACAGATTTATTCCATTTGGTGTTGGAATAAATATCACTTCCACTTAGAAGTGGAAGTGATATTCCACCTAAAGTTGCACAGTTTAACCCAGCTGCAGGAGTTTTTAGGCACTTCATATTTTATTGCTAATGTTTTCCCGCTTTTATTAGATAGTCTCACTTAATTCGTAAGATACATTGTATTTACTCATCATTTTAGAAACAGGCCCCTTGAATATAAAACAATGTTTTAGAGGTTAAACTGCATAAATAACTGTCTTAATGCTGTTTTTATCCTGTAAATATGTTTCGGTATTTTTTTCTTTCCCAGGCAGAACCACTAAAAGCCACTTCTGCTGTTAAACTGATGTACTTTTGCTTTTTTTCCTGTGGTTGCCTTCAGTCTTCTTGAGCCTTCCCATTGATCGCAGCAGATAGCGATTCACACCAAGTACAGAGGTTTTCCTTCTGGTTAAAAAAGAAGCTGTTCCATTCCACTGTCACCACATGCCTGCTCAGGAGGAGGGATTGCAGAAAAGTCAACTATCCACAGGGAAACGGGTGGTCTCTTTAGATGGGTTACAAATTGACATAAAATGAATCAGTCTAAAATGCATTATGTTCAAGATAAATTGTCATTAAACCTAATTGTCTTTTTTGACTGGACTGTATTGGAAATTCATTGTGCATTTCTGTGAAACTGTTCCAAAAACATTTATTAAAAAAAAAAAGAAAGAAAGAAAAAAATCTGTTAAGAAATGCATGCCAACAATACTTTGACAGCCCTACAGTTTGATCCATTTTTCCACAAGAGTTGTGCAACCGGCTTGGAATCAAATAAAGTCGCACAGTCTCCAGTGACAAAAAGTGGCAATTTTCTCTAAACAAGTAAAGTAGGCTACGAGTCTATCACTCCCTCCTCTTCCTCCTCACTCCCCCCTCAGATATTACCTCGCTGTATAAATAACACCCAGAGTTCCTTGCTGCTCACACTGAAACAAAATGTCGGCCATGTTTTAAAAGGGGTATGAAAGCTCCTCCTGAAGATTTTCTCTACACGACTGACACAGTGATCACAACGTGGTGAAGCGGTGGGGAGGACAGATGTAAAGCTGGACATGACCCGAAAGCAAATTTCTACCTTTATCCCGAACGGAGCGTCCTCAAAATTTACCAACATATACCGGTCCCCTCGGCTCGCCGGATCTCTCCCTCTGAGCTGTGGAAACAGTATAAGAATTATGTACGGTTAACGAGAGATCAGCTTTGACAGGCGAGCTTTGCAACAGTACAATGACGATCTGAACTGCGATTTCCCCCCTCGCTCGGGATCTCCCGATATATCAATGTGTCCCGTTGTTACAGTACCTTCATAAAAGTCTCAACAGCGCCTTTTGCTATGTCCAGATAGGTAGTGCCCAGATGGGTGCGCTGGTTCATTGAAGCGGACGTGTCTATCAGAAAAAGTAAAACGGGCATTGTGATGGTAATGACGCGTTCTGCATGGACTTGGTGTCAGTACAACCGGCCAAAACGCAAAAAAAATCTTTTGTTCTCCTGCCGCCTGTCTCACCTCTCAGCTAGCTAGCTAGCTAGCTGGCTGGCTAACTGTCTGTCTCACACATTCTTTCAAAAAAGTGTAAGAATAGTGAGTATAGAAGCCCATTCCGGGAAAACTAAGCCTAAAACCTGGCACCCTTGGGGCAAGTTATTGATGCACGAGGGATTTTGATAATTTTGTATATATTTTGTAAATATTCCTAAGTTTCATAGTAACAAACTTTCCCTCTGAGTGAGTCCCTGCTTCTCCCTACACTGAATGCGCTGTACCTCCTCCACTGGTTTTAACTGAAGGTCCGTGCCTGGCCCCGCCTCGTGAGCGCTCTTTCACAGTCACGTGGAGCTACATTCGCTTCTCATTGGCTGTCGGCAGCCGCTCATTATCATATCCAAATAAGGCTAAAGCTTGGCTTCTTATGCGCATGCTTAAATGCTCGATAGGCAGGAATGCAAGGAAAACATTCTGTATTACCTTTTAATGTTCAAGACCACCACATTCACGGCATTGTAACCCTTTATTCAGAGCGTCGCTGCAGTTATTTGACGTAATATCAGCCAGCAGTGACCCGTGTTTACCCCAAGAGCAGATTATATAATCAACATTTACTAAATCTTATGTTCGGGCGTGGGCCAATGCGAAAGACAACACTTGAAGACTAAACGAGAGACAACTGATGACAAAGAGAACATTATTAAATAACCATAGCGTTTACATGTTGGCGTAGGTTTGTGTTCACCGCACAGGAAAACAACTCCTTTAGTACTTTGCTCTCATGTGATAACCAAATAAAGACGATCAGATAGATAACACGTTCATCTTAACAGTCTCAGGGAAAAGGGATTGACATGCACACACACGCACTCATACCCTCCAGCTCTGAGATGTATTTCCTCTTTATTCAGCTAGCTAAATAATAGACCCCAATGTGTTAGCTTTCTTCTTCTTCTTCTTTTTTTTTTTTTTAGAAATAAACGACTGTGTGTAGACATTCATGTCACATGTTGCACAATGTCCCGACAAATTAACCCAAATTGCTCCAGTTAATCACTGCAGTGTCACACTTCATTCTGTTTATGAACCACTTTCAAAGCCACGTGACACCAATAGGACGTGTGCGAAACAATGTACACAATATGGCATGGTGGAAAAATAATCACTTCCGCAAAACCGAAACCATCCGGCGGCTCAGCGATCGTAAATAGAAGGACGGACAGTTTCCTCTTGTTTGCTGTAACACTCAGAATACACTCTTTCCGGTGTGTCACTGACAAGTTTTTCACATTAAAGTTATTTCTGTAGGGACGTGAAGTCACACAACATAATAATATACTAAGTTAATTAAAGAAAACAATATAAATATAGATGTATACATTCAGTTTTTGACACTACTTCATTAAAGGAACCGTTACTTGAAAAAATTAAATATTTTTCGAGTTGACTATCTTGTCCAAGAACCCGTTGACTTAAGAGTTACTTCTTTGTTTAAAATAATAATAATAATCTCATAGTAATATTTTGTAGGTTAAGACTGCCTAAAAACAAACTCCAGAAATAATTTCTTGCCATCGGTTCCAAGGTTGGGCTTTTATTTTGAACTTCCCGTCAGATTATGAACGGAAATATTTGCACTTCGTCACTTTTTTTCAGACCACTTGCGAGAACTATTTCTGTTTTCATATTATGTAACATTGATGGGTTAATGACAACACTTAGTTGATTATTAGCTAATGTGGGTATCACGTTTATTTTTTTTAAATACTTGACAGTATTTGAGAGTTGATTATTTTTCTTAATTACTTAAGTTATGTACTTGGATGAGTTTGTGAAGTCCCAAAATAACCAAACATATTAGTGTTGCTGCTTAATGGTTTTATTTCTTCTTCCATTTGAATGTATTGTAGTTGCTTATACAGAGTGGACTAGTGATTTACAACTTCACCTAAAGCATTTTAAAACACAGACAGGTGCGGTCTGTGTTTTAAGCTATTTGTGTTACCCTCAATATTTATGTCAAGCTAATGTTTTGGGGTTGGAAAACAGTAAAATATGTCAAAGGAAAACAAATGTTTTGGCACATCTGATGTTACTCTAGGCTAGTTAGGATGCGTTGTTATAAACAACTTAACAAAAGAACAGTTTTTGGTCCTATTAGCCGAGTTAGAGTTTTCACACACAACCTCCTAAAATGCAAAATAGTTTCACTTCACTAAAAATATGGTTGGGATGTTGTGACTTCTTTCATTTTCTTCTAAGTGTTGAGAACAAGGGAGCAAATAATACTACTAGATACACGGTAGAAATGAGTTTTGAAAGGTTTTAGAAATTATACAAATACATACATTTAAACTTTTGGACGTTTTACTACTTTTGTGTATGTTTGTGTAAAACGTTCGACAAAGCTGATTGCGGAAAAAGGAAAAAACAACAACAACAATAACAACAACAAAACACTTGAATAAGTGTCGCTTCATGTCACTCATGTTTCAGGCAAGTAACCTTGATGCATGACATCAGGTCTGAAAGTAAACTTTGCCGTGACAATAAGCTCTGCCCCCTGCTGGAACCTTCAGTAAAAAAATCTGCAGATCAACCAGTGAAACACAAGTTGTGATATAGAATTATTTGGATAAAAAAAAAAAAAAAAAAAAAAAAAAAAAAATAATAATAATAATAATAATAATAATAATGACACCAGTTTGATGGTTGTTTCATGATGCTAAGTCATAGTGATAATATATAATTTACTGTTGTGTTTTTTGCAAGTACCGTCACTTTTTATGAATTATGTTTTGTTATTTCTATTGTGATGATTTTTTAGTCTTATTTTGGTAGGCACTTTAGGTTAATTACATTTCTGTAATATAAGTGCTTCATAAATTAAATTAGTTTAAATTGAATCATTGCTCATATTCATGCAAAGGGAAGTGGACTGTACATTTTAGCAATTGATTAATCCATATTTTTAATAATTTTCAGAAATACAAGATTGAAATTGTATTTCTGAAAATACAATTTCAGAAATACAATACCTGCTGTATTTCGCAGGTATGCTGTGAAATACAGCATACCTGCGAGCGCTCGCGCCTCCTTGTTCACTGTTTTTCTCGTCACCAGAAGCATGAATGTCCATTTACCTTGGAAATAATTCGTACGACAATTTAGGAACCTTGATGGCCTAAGAGCCTTCAAAACAAAGCATTTACTTTGAAATTTTGACCAGCGGCTAAGAGCGGAAGTTTTATTTTGTTGACCGGAAATGAGGTGTGTGTGTGGGAGCGGGAGGCTGTGGGCGGTGAGATGTTTGTCAGCTGACCTGGCTGTACCTCTCACAGAAGTCACAACACCGTGTCGGTTCTCCTTGACAGCTACATGTAGCAGCTTCTCCACCGAGGCTCTGGCGTGGGACTGCGGCGGGTTATGTTTCCCTGAGACGGGGGTGGGGAGGCGGAGGTCCGTGCACCACACTGCTCCACCATGGCGGCCGAAATCCAGCCTCGTCCGCAGGCTAGGAAGCCGTGCCTGCTGAGTAAAATCGAGGCTTTCCAGGAGGTTGTGACCGCGGCGGCGATCATCCCTAAAGAAGACGGGGTGATCAGCGTTTCTGAGGACCGGTAGGTCTCTGCGCCACAGGGTGTTTACCTAATAACCTTTAATATACATCCGAGGTTATTTTACCTTAATATTGACTTTTTTCTGTTAAGCATAAAGCTGTTTGTCATCACATGTTAATATGGCTTCAAAACAGTAACGCAAGATGTGCGGAATCCCCTTAAAATCGTTATTTTATTACAGTAGCATAATATCACACTAATATTTAATTTCAATACATTTATTCAGTGAGAGAATAATAATAATAATAATTAAAAAAAAACAGTGTAAAAATCTTCATTGAAATATTATTAGCACCCCTACTGTCACGACTTTGTACAGCACCCTTTTGCCAGTAGCTCAGCACTTTGCTTCTGCAACAGTTCACAAGGTTTGAGCATACAAAGAGAGGGATCTTTGACCATTCCTTTTTACACTGTCTATATAATAATAGATCATTCTGGTTCATCTGTTATAGTCTCTTCAGCTCACTCCCGGGTTTCATGTAGGATTTGGTGGAACTAGAGATGATCCTGGAAGAAGGAAGAAGGTGTTTGCTGAACTATTTTATGCTGATTTGCACCACAAACTCTTTTTGTGGTGCATGTTCTCTATAGCTGCCCAGGCTTTTTTTTTTTTTTTTGGAAGAGAAGGAAGGCTTTTGCCCATTTTTATCTTTTAATTTCACACCAAACCAACCTGTCTAGGGTCAAATCCTATAGGGAGTTTTAAAAACGCTCCATATGTTTATGCTTATGATGGTAGATCAGAAAGGGCTTCTTCTTGCCATGGCTCATGGCATCTAATGGTTGCTATGGAGAGCTGATGACAAGAAGAAGTCACCGTTTGCGCCATTATTATTAAGGTAAGCTTTCATTCTCGTCCACCGTGGTTGCCTGCATCTTAAAGACAACGGCTACATTTTGCACCATATTTATATCCCAGGGAAACAGAAAGTCAACAAATTAGAAGTTGCTAAAATCTCAAAACATAAACACTTTTTGTTTATGTGTGTATTTTTTATTTTTATTTTTTTTTACCCTTTTGGCTGATTAAGATCAATAACTGGAACATTGCATCTAAAAATTTAGCAACTTTAACTGTGTTTTTAATTTCTGTTATTTAGGTTTAACTCTTTATTCTTCTGTTCCAGATGTAGGTATCTGAATTTGTTTGCTTTTTTTCCTTGGGATTACATTTACCTTAATGCAAATGCTAAGGTTAATGCTACCAATAAGTGCTAAACCAAGGATTTTGTTACTATTATTATTATTTTTTCCCCCTGTGTCTGACTACTCATTTAAAAATGGGCATTTTCTAAATTTATCATCTTGAATTAATGATGGATTTATTTTAGGGATTTTTCACACCTCTTTTACACATTTCCCAGCTGCGTCAAAGAAACAGCAGCACAGTTTATCAGTCCCAGATTCTTAAGGTTACATATTCAAAGTGTAAAATATGCTACCTTAACTTTACATGGGAATTAAATGAGGTGTAGCAGTGAAACCCAATAACTGGCCAACTCCAATAAAAAGATCATATAAACCCAAGTGGCTATATGTGATAGAGTGAGCTTTGGTTGCATGTAAACGTGTTGTGTGGCATTTAAAAAAAAGGAACAACACAAATGCCAGATTAACATATTAAAATCTTTGGCTAATGTCTGAGTTTGATTTGATATTTTATTTTGGTTCATTTTAGATTTCAGTTCCATTCCAACAATGATTATTGGTCATTATATAGACACCATAACTTAAAAAAAAAGTCACTGAATTCCTAAAATAAATCACAGTTGACTGAAAAAGGTGGAATTTGATCAGCTTAATTATCTAAATATTCAGTTGATTTCTCCAGTTTTTCCAAATCTGGCCTCTAAAGAACAATATTCTGAGCCGGCTTTTGTGTCTTTCTGTGACATAACACCATGTAGTTAAAACAATGAGGTGGCGCGATAAGGGCAGGGTTAGAGGAGGCGTATTTCAGCAAAGGAACCAAGTCATTTCTAAAGAGAGGGAGGATTTGGTCAATTAACAGAACCTGCTCTGTCTCGCACGATCCTCCTGAACGTTCCTTTAACGTTAATGAGTCATGGATTTCTGCAGTTTTAAATGAGCAAAAATACGTCTGAGCATGAGAGAAAAAAACAAAACATAATTGTCTGACTCCTCTTCAGGGAAAAACAAGCATCCATTTTTTTGTGCCATTTTCAAAGGATAAAACATTTTTAGAAATTCACCTATAAAACAGATTCCAACAATTCCCAAATATATATATATATATATATATATTTTCTTCAAAGCCGAGGTTTAAAGTGGAGCTCTTCACAAACACAGGATCAATTCCTTTACGGGACGATCAGTTCAGCCTTTGATTTGAGGAATTTCATTCTTCCGTCGTCATTAGCAGAAGACAACTGGAGGTTCGTCGTTCTTTGCTCTATTAAAAACTTAAACTCTCAGCTGGAAGGATTCGACAGAGAACCGATGAAGGCTTTTGGGTGAGACCGAAGGAAGTTCAGTAGCTTTTTATTCAAGCCTGTGGACTTATCCGTGAAATATGGTGCGTTCATTTATTTAGATTTGGTATAAAAATGTTTTGTTCTGGCAGATGCATGGATGCAAATGATTTTACCCTAGTTTAACATCTTTTCTTTTTTTTTTTTATCAAAGTGAGATCTTTAGAGTCTTTAGGGTCAGTTGTGTTTTTCCCCTTTTCTCAGGAACGAAGGAGATGTGAAACTGAAGTTTATTTCCTGTGGAGCTGGCCGGGTGTATTCGGGTTGAACTTTTTGGCCCCGGCCTGGTAGATGGATTAGCGTCTATCAATAATTTACCTCACCTTAGACTTAATGAGACGCTTCTGTCCCCACAGAACAATCCGAGTTTGGCTGAAGAGGGACAGCGGTCAGTACTGGCCAAGTGTTTACCACACCATGCCCTGTAAGTTTCCCGTCTGTATTTCATGTCTGCACTGCTTCTTCTTATCCCTGTTTTCGCAATCTCATTGGTGCAGTAAAAATAATAGAAATAACACTTTGAGCCAAGTTAATACTTATGGTCACAAGGAATCTCTTTTTTCTGTTTTCTTAAAGTCTGCAGATTTCACGTCCTGACAGAAATCAGTTCCTGCAGGAGTGTTTAATGTTCTTTCTCTTTGTGTGGCAACGCCGCACATTTTTGACAGTTTGCCTTGTTTTCCTCCAGCTGGGCGGCTGAAGGAAATCCCATGTAGCAATCAGCAAGATCTGCCTCCGACAATGTGAAGCATTTTGGTTTGCTGACACAGGAATCCATGTTTCACACGCCAACCGCGGACGTTTGCATTGCTAAAGCGGACTTAAAATATGAATTAACCCAAACTTTATTACAATTAAATGATTCCTGTTAATGAGGTGATTTATTTATCATATGAGATACGTTAGGTCTTTTTCTTTTTTGTAAACCTTAAAGAAGAACGGTTTTCAGCCAATTATTCTCCTGTGCCTCTTGACCTTTTCTTCCCTTTCATCATCTTCATGGTACAACCCCAAATGTCAAATTATTTTTTCTCGGTTAAGTTCATGCAATGGAGCAACACAAACCAATGCATAATGGAGAAGTGGAAAGAAAATCAACTCTGGTTTTTGAAAATTACTTTTATTAAAAAAACAAAAGGCGGCTGGGCATTTTATTTTTCTATACCTCTAAATAAAATTCAACATGAATACTTCTAGAAGTCTCCCTGTCAGTAAATAGAGGAATTTAATGTCTGGCTGCATGCAGCTCAAAAAAAAGAAAAGAAAACTTGAAAGGAAGCAATAGAAGAACACAGCAAAAATATAAAAGATGAAGCTAAATGCAAGTAACTTATTGTTATCCTTTAAACTTAAAAATATGCACTATTTACATGTAAGGCCTCACTGAAATGCATTAAAGTTTATGTTTTTTACTAAACAAAATGTGAACATTCGCAGATTTATTTCTACTTTTATTCACATATCTCACATGTACAATCTGCCGCGTGAAATTAATGCAAAATACACTGAATTCAAGGCTGTATGTATGAACACTTTTTAATGCTTCTTTTACTTATTATTTTTTTTACTTTTACCAGCTACTTATTCTGCAACATTTCAAACACAAACTACTAAAACCCAAAATGGCTTAGCAATAAGCATAAACTTCACAGACTGTATGTAGTATGTGATCAATAGCAGGCTTCAGTAACCTATTAGTCAATCTATGTAACATTATTGAACTAATTACAGTTTATAAGACTCAACACGTATATATAAAAATAAATGTAAACTTTGGGGGAAAAGTGAGTGAGTTTGTGTCCGAATTCCTGACGCAAAATAAAAATGAACTTTATAAAACAGAGCTGTTGTTTTTAAGTTCAGATCGTTTTTGTCTCCTGATGCTGAAGCATTTTTTGTTGTTGTTTTTTTTGTTTTTTTTTGTGGCTGCTTCAGATGCTAAGTTAACCTTAACCTTAACTTTTGTGGTAGCTTCAGAGCCTCACAAGACGCGTAAAACCATTGGTGTGATTTCCACAGCACTCTGCCGCAGAAGATCTGGGTCACGCTCGGTTTATGCTGCCAGTAAAGCCGTAGAGTTTTGAACAGAATTGGAGATGACCTGTTATTTTTTACCGTTTATTTTGGTAACAATTAACTCTTTTTTTTTTTCTTCTCCTGGTTTTTATCTGAACTGTTTCTGAATTTTTATTTGACATTGTCACCTTTTTTTCCCTCTCTGGTTCTGTCTCGTGCTTCTGCATTTGTTAGGCAAACTTTGCTTACTTATAGTCACATGACCCACACTTAATAGTGGAACTCAAGACCGATGAGTAAGCCTGTTGAACGCAGCTCGAAGCTAAAGGAAAGTTGATCTTTGCATCTGTTTTATAGTCAGAGTGCTAGGACTTCAGACTCTGCTACTAACTAGAACTTCCCTCTCATAATGTTTTAAGTTATTTTACATAATTTTGACTTAAAACAGACTTTCTTCTTTCATTTTTCTTGCAGCCTCATGTTCCTGTATGTCCTTTAACCCAGAAACCAGGAGGCTGTCTGTAGGTATGGATACAGGAAGTATCTGTGTAAGTAAAATCTTTGAGACTCTTTCCTTCCTCAGGTGATCACTCAGTCAGCTGCTTTCCATTTTGTTCAGGCACTAAAAACATCTCAAGTATACAATATCAGTTTAAGCGGAAAAAAATTGTTAAAGAGAGGAAGAAATAAAGTTGTACATGAATGAGCCGCAGCACTGCACTGTCGCAATAAAGATTGTCTCAGGTAGATCTTCTGGCAATTAGGAACCCAGTTTTCTCCCCTTTATGAAAGATGGAGTGCAACAAATCCCCGACGGTGTGCGCAGAAATCTTCTTTGATGAGATTGTCGGGGTTCATTAATGTGGGGATGGCATATCTGGGTCATATATCTGCTGGCAACTCATCCACAATGTGCTTCGTGCAAGAAAATAAAAAAAATCATGCAAATTGCTGCACAGCTCCTCTGGGCATCGCGACCCACTACTGTAGATTGTGGTTGGTATCTGTTGAAACAGGTCTGCCAGCTGTGGAGCGGGTTGCACACCTCCAAATTGCACGTACACAAGTTGACACGGGGAGGCTATGAGCTTTTCAGGCTGCAGTTCAAATGCAAAATGTGCTAGTTGTGATGTAAAAACGAAGTTCTGGAGTCATTTAAGGATTAGGAGAATTAAAAAAAAAAAGAAGCATAAGCATCATCTCATAAGCTAATGTCTAAAATACAGTTGTACATCAATGTGTAATACATGTATAGGTTTACATACATTAGCCGCAGTACAACCTGAGTTTGAGCAGCTCGCAATGAACAGTGAAAAATAAATGTGTGCTCAACACATTCTGACTGTTCTGTGGAGATGGTCCTTCTATCTCCATAGGAAAGGAGAAAGAAGAAGGAGAAAGTCCTTCTTTAAGCTGAAACTGATGGTAGAGGTGCAGAAATCTCCCAATTAAAATAGGAAAATCCAGCAGATACTAAGACAATATTCAGCCCACAGTGACAGTTTTGGGTTAGAAATTCAGAAAAAACAGCTGGGATAAAACTATTTGGTTTCTGAAACTCGATTGGGTCTCGCAGTTTCATTGCTTTGTTTTGTATGTTGACATATGAAATGACTCAAACTGGAGCACCAAAGATTGTGGTCTTTTTGACAAAATAAACTTGATGCAAAGCATCGTCATGGGGTTTGATTTTTGGTATTTTAATTTGGAACGAGAAAACTCCACGGGAAAAATCGGACGAGGCCACAACAGCACGTTGCAGATTTTAATCTCAGAACCTGAAATCTGAAAAGCTCCCACAAGGGTTTTAAATATAGTCGTTGCCTCAGAGGAAGCTGTCGTGCAGAACAACTTGTTTCTTTCTGCACTGGCCTGCAGGTTCTCCAGTCCTTCACAGTCGTGTTTTGATGAAACGGTGTTTACTTTTCACCTCGTGTTCTGTGTCTCTTGGTCATTTTTATCATTGACCTCGTTGGGTGCAAACAATCCTCTCTGTTTTTCTGTCTTTCAGGAGTTTATTCTGTCAGAGGACTACAACAAAATGACCCCGGGGCTCACATATCAGGGTGAGACGCGACGCTGTTTATTTGTCGGTTATTTCTCATATTTTGAGGCAAACCGGGAGTTTGTAAAAACAGAAATTAATGTTTAATCTTAGAAGACCTGAACATCATTCCTGTATTCCTACAGTACATTGCAAGAAATATACACACTCCCTTTAACTTTTCCACATTTTGTCACATACATCAATGTATAAATGAATGAATGAGTTATTTGTCCATTCCTCTTCGTAAAATATCTCAGACTCAGTCAGATTAAATGGAGAGTGCTTGTGAACATTGATGATGCCGTTCCAACGTCTTGATCTAAACCATTCCACTGTAGCTCCAGCTTTATGTTTAGGGTTATGTGTAAATCTGGAAGGTGACCCTGCGACCCAGACTCAAGACTTTTGCAGCTTCTGACATATTTTATTAGCTCCATCCATCATCTACCAGCCTCCCTGACCCGTCTGCTGGTTTTCTTGGTCTTCATGATGCTGTTTGTTCACTAATGTTCACTAACAAACCTCAGAGGCCGGTAAAAAACAAACGGCCGTCACACTTTTCAGATTTTCCTTCCACTTCGACGTTATGCTCTGCTTTCTGCTGGTCTGTCACATAAAATTCAGGTCTTGGACTTTTGTTTAATTAATTAATTGCATAGATTTTAAGGCGCTAAACATTGTCATGCAATTAATCATATTGTTTTTTTTCCTTCTTTTTAAAAAAAAGAACGCTCAGGCCAGAACCTTTGTATTCGCGCGTTTCTGGTACGCCCGTTAATCTGACGCACTAGAGGCGTTCGCAAACAACGTCGGCGTCCAGAGTTCGCCTTTTTAAAGAAGGATTTTTCTTCGACGTAGTTACATGAATGCACGTGGAAGTTTAATAACGCTTGAATAACCTAAATAACAGATTACAAACAATAAAGTCTGTTGTTGAGCTAACATGTTTATTCATTCAATAATTTAACAGCAAAAACGGTTTTTGGATTTAAAATTGTAGTTATTTTGTTGCTATACAGATATAGTTTAAAATGTGATTAATTGATATTAATTAAATACAGAAACTCCAATGAATTAAATTAAAATCTGAATCAAGACCCCCCACTAGTAACGTCCAACTAAATATTGAAGCTTGTATTTGTAGCAAGACACAGTTTGAAGAGGAACGAAAACTTCTCTCATCGGATCAAGATGCTTTCATTTCTTGGGGTTTTTAACCCCAATAATCGGGCTTTACTGCACTTTTCTATGGCATGTTATAACGTTATGATGCTACGCAGTGTTATCTCGGTTTCTTGTGTCTCTTATTCTCTGTGTTCACAATTCCTTCCCGATTATAATTCACTCCAAACGCAGGCTCCCGTACCGAAACGCTGATCGATTGGGTCTTAACCAGATCGTTTTTGTCTGCTCTCTGTGCCTGCAGCCCATCAGGGCCGAGTGGCGGTGGTGCTCTTTGTGTTGGAGATGGAGTGGCTGCTGAGCACCGGCCAGGACAGAAACTTCACCTGGCACTGCTCGGAGAGCGGCCAGCAGCTGGGGACGTACCGCACCGCGGCCTGGGTCTCAGGACTGCAGTATCCTCCAACACCTCCTGTTATCGTCATCTGCAGGTCACCTCGCCATGCAGGGGCGAACGTTCACACGAAGGGCTTCGAATTTGGTAAAAAACAAATAAATAACCGTCTATAATTATGAAAGCCCGCTCTAATTTAAGAACGGAGCAATTAGAAGAAGAAGAAGAAAAAATAAACAGGGCAATTGAGATTAACTTCCAGTGGGTTTGTGCTAATGGAAGGGACTAACAATACGAATCAGTCATGCTGCTGTCAAGGAAACTGTCTGAGTGGGTTTCTGTAATGGGCAGATGAAAGGCTGCGAGTGCTCGGCAGTAACACCGATCCATACAAATGAACCCGCCGCCGGGTCATCGCAGCGGTGATATCCTGCCTCGGCTCGCTGGCAGCGCGTTTGGCAGTGTGTGGAACCGGCGGAGACTTTTTTTTTTTCTTTTTCTTTTTTTTTTTCTGGAGGCTGTGTTGGCGTAGTGGAAGTAAGTGGGTGTGATGTTTGCTGCCAGTCGGCATTAAACTCACATTAATGGTGTTACACCGAGGATGAATTTGTTTTCCAGGCAGATGCTGCTGTTTAGCAGGACGTTAGTGGATTATAAATAAAGAAAAATCACATGTAGGTCTCTGAGGTCAATTAAGCAAAAATGTTGAATGATTTTAATGGGTACTAAGAAACACCATCATCCCATGAAATACGTGCAGCTGCATAAGGAGACTCTATTCAACGATGGAGCTTGCATTTTAACGCCATGAATCCACGTCTATAAAAATCTAACCACAGTACGAATATGATGATGCAGGTATTTATCATAGTCTGTTTTTTTTTCTTTACAAGAAATAATAAATAATAAACATTAGACTACAGGGATCCAATGATGTCTGGGAAAGTCTGGAGTCTATTTATTTATTCTTTTAGATTTTCTGCAGCTGGACTATTTTAAGTACAGAAAAAAGATCAATAGGAAAACAAGTTCCCACTTTCCACATTTTATCTCTTATTGTGTCATCTGAAAGAAAACAAATCTGAATTTCTACACAGTAGAGCAGTTCTTAAAATGATTTAAATTCAATTTGGATCGTTTAGCTGTGAGTTGAAACATCTCAACATATTGTTTTTTCGAGGTTCGTGTGAAAACAGTTTTTAATATTTTGAGCTGCTGCCGTTTTCAGAAATTAGTCGTATGTTTTGGGTTGTAATTGTATTAGTTTAAAATGTGAAAGCTAAAAATATGTTTTGAAAGGAAAAACAGACTGTAAAAAAATTTTTTTTGTTGTTTTTTGATTTAGGGTTACAAATTGCATCTTCGGCTTCTTGACCTACATGATAAAGGTTTTACAGATTTATGCAGTTTTGGGAAATTTAAGTGTGATGGATTTTGAAGTGGAGCAGATTTAACTTGTTAAGAGAGATTGAATTAAGCAGTGACCTTTACCACACTGCTGGATCAGAAACCTCAGTTTCATAATATATTGACCATACAGACTGTAAAACACAACTAGGTAAATCATTTTCTTTCCACTCAAATGTCTGAAAAAGCTTGAAACTTGAGCCCGGAAAAATTGGGAATTTAATTTTTTAAAATAAAGCACATAAATTATGAGCCAAACTGGCATTTGTCTTGTAATCCAGTATACAAACTTGCTTTTGTTTATTAGTTTTAATCACTACAGATAGTTGAAGAACCCAGATCTTTAACAAATGTAGACCTTAAGGAAGAGTGTCTAGAAGAAAGCTGATGTTGAAAGTCGTCAGACATCTGGGTTGCAGTTTGTCAGGGAACGCTGAAGGAAGTTTCTGGTTTGTCAAGACCCAAACTTAGCTTTTTTGTTTTTTTAGCCAACATTAAAAACATGTGGTGCAGAAAAAAACATGGTGGTGACAGCATCATCCTGTGGGGGGATGCTATTTTTCAGCTAGGTCAAGGAAGCTGGTGACAGTTTGTAGGCAGAAGCTAAATATAAGAGAGTCGTGGGAGAAAACGCTAAAAACACTGGCAGAGCTACAAGGGAATGGCTCAAATCAAAACACATGAGTTAAAGATTTAAAAACTATACAGAATCTCTGGCAAGGCAAAAAATCAAATGTCTATTTTTTATTTTTTTTTCCTTTGGTTGAACATTGTTATAGGAAATTTGCCTGTTTTTTTTTTTTTTTTTACTTACTCCTTTCTGCAGCCATGTGGCAATGATTGAGCCTTGTGGTGATCTAACAGGTTGGGGAGGGTAAACGTTGCCCGCAGCCTGAGACAAACCTCCGAAAACAACTTTCACTTAAGCATCACATGCAGCAGCTGACACGTTTGGTGCAGACTTTTTGGTAAAACGCAGAGCTCATTCATTACAATCAACTCTTGTTTGTTCGGTGAATTGTTTCTTAACCTTCGACCAGGTTTGATGTAGAGACCAGGCACGCCTTTGTAGGGGACCAGTCTGGTCAGGTGACCATCCTGAAGCTGGAGCAGGACAGCTGCAGCCTGGTTACCACCTTCAAAGGACACACAGGTACATCACACCAATACACCCACACACACTCGGTTCCTTTGTTTGTATTACAAAAATTTAAGCTGTTATCAAATGAAATGAGCTTAACAAATAGCTAAGTAAAAATGTCTAATAGCAGGGAGTAAGCTATTAGTATAAGTACATATTAATGCAAACTTTTATGAGAAAATTCAATTATTTTCTTATTTAATCAATGCAAAACAGGTTTGATGAGTAAGAAAAAAAAAAAAGAGAGAAAACATCCTGCCACAGATCAGAGGGGGTTTTATTTAACTTATCTGCTGGAAGGACGGCTCAGTGATTCGCTCAGTGACGCAGACCTTATCTGATACTGATTAAAACCTCATGGTGCAAACTTAAAAAGTGACGGAGATGAGCCTTGGTGACAGCCGATGTGGAGAGAGTTTGAACCAGTCAGTGTCGTTGGTTATGCTAAATTAGTTCAGCCTCATAGCTTACCAAAGCATTTAAATTAATCAGAATGTGGGTTAAACATTTCCAGTGAGTATTAAACTGACAAAAAAAAAAGCTGTTTATGAACAGGAAATCTGACTCTATAAATAAAAATGAAAAAATTGCGTCCGGTATGATTTTACTAAAATAATGTTTAACAGGATGTCCGTGTGTCCTGAAAAGGTCTTATATGGATATGCCTAAAATTAAGGCCTTAAAATCTCTTTAATTCATAAAAATGTAAGTTGGTCTTAAATTCATTAATCACAGGTCTTAAATTACTTTGTTGTGGCGGGACTATTTAATCTAGTATATTCTGTGTAGTTTTTCTTTTTCCTGCAGGACATTCCAATCACACGAAAGTTTGTCTGATTTGCTACCAGTAAATAGGTGGTAATATCCCCTTGCTAGCTATGTAGCTAGTTGGCAAGCTGCTAATATCCCCTTGCTAGCTAGCTACATAGCTAGCTTGCTATGTACTGACTGATTGAAGAGGCTTACTTCTCATATGGATTATCTAGTAAAATGGTATCTATTAATACCATTGTATTAATACATTATGTATCTAGCTAGCAAGGGGATATTAGCAGCTTGCTAACTAGCTACATAGCTAGGAAAGGAATATTAGCAGCTAATTACTAGTGACTAGCTACAAAACTTGCTAGTCAGCTTTTTTGCATCTATCTTGGGTAAGTGCAAACTTATTGCCAGTTGGCTGAACGGTGTTCGTGTTCACCACTGGATGCTACACATCAGGTGCTACATTCATACTTGGAGTCTTAAATTTGAGTTGGTGAAACCTTCAGGAACCCTGGGTAGCAAATAAACAAGCTAGCTTATTTATTTAAGAAGTATGGGAATAACAGTCTTGGTTTGGAAAGCTGATGGTTCATCCTTTTGTAGCTTACGAAATGCTGCACATGTTCGGACTGTAGTCCCAAAATAGTTTGCCATAACTTTTTCATAGTCATTACATTTAGACAAGAAGACTATCAGTTCAAAAAATGCCACCTTTTCCACAGTTTTCGTCAGATTGTTTTAGGTGTATTTATATATGCGTAAGTATGTTCAAAAACGGGAGGATTTATTTCATAAACTTGTCTTTGCGCGGCAGGTAACGTGACAGCGCTGTGTTGGGACCCGGCTCAGCGGGTGCTGTTTTCCGGCAGCTCTGACCACTCCATCATCATGTGGGACATCGGAGGGAGGAAAGGCACCGCCATCGAACTGCAGGGACACAAGTAGGAAACGCTCACCTTCAGCAGGACGAACCAATTAGCTCTGAGTTTGTTCTCAGCCTTTGTACATAACAGATTTGAAGCAGGTTTCGACGACGCGAAGCCCAACTTTAGCTTTCGTTGACTCATTTAAGGTTTGTTTTTGTGTGTGTGTGTGTGTGAACTGTTGTCAGTGACAAAGTCCAGGGCCTGTGCTATGCCTCACACACCCGCCAGCTCATCTCCTGCAGCTCAGATGGCAGCATCGTCATCTGGAACATGGACGTGACTCGGCAAGAGGTGAGCGTGTAACTGCTGACATCGAAGTCGACTCAGCGCACCGAATCGTTCTAAAGAGAAGCAAATGAAGATCAGTTCAGCCGCTGGCAGCCGTGGAGGAGCGTTCTTTGTTTTCCTGTTTTGCTCCACTTGTCTCCACACAGTTAGCTGGGACCTAGTTTTGTCTTTATTTAATCAGACCCACATTTTTGCCTCTGTGTTTCGCCCAAAACCTCTCTGCTCTGCTCTGAAACAGCATCTTCTCCAGCAGAGAAACACTCGCTGCTGGAATACAAAGTATTTTCACTGCCTCTGCCGGATCAGTGTTTTGCAAAGGTTAAACCAAAGTTCAATGTTTTTTTGCTGAATTACCTTGTTTACGAGAATCACTTGACACATTTGGCTGAGTGCCGCTCTCGTGTTTGTGTGATAAACACGGATCCGGAGTCGGGGCAGAGCCATCCGTTTGTAGCATGAAGACCTACAGCACAGGAAAAACAGACTTGGTGGCCTGGTTTCACAACAACAGAAACAACAAAATGTCTGAGGCTCAATAAAAATCCCCCAATAACTTCAGCTTGAAGTTATTTTTGGGGTTTTTAGGAAGACTGGAGTCACCGAGGAAAAGTTTTTATATCAGTTGTGGTGAAAGAGGCGACACAATCTGGATAGAGCTCTACAAACCGATGTGAATTTTGCTTCGGGCCACAGCTGCAACTAACGATTAGTTTAGTGATCGATTATTCTATCGATGGATGAAAAAATTGGCGCTTTCTGCATAATTTTCATTTAACGCCTTAATCCGTTTTTATACAGTGTTAGAAATACATAAAGAGATGCAAATAAATAATTCAAGTCTTTTTTAAAAAAGGAAAATAAACATTTTATTGTGTGAAATACAATAGCAGCAATACTTCAGCCAACACTTAATGATTTGTAGTAAAGGATGCATCCTCACTCAGCTAAAAAAAAATACTCCTTACTGCTTCACTTAGCATCAGTGCAGTGTAGGGCTGATCTGTTTACTATTTCTTTGACTATCCAGTTAATAATTGGATAGCAAATTGTGGTAAATACCATATTTTTCTTAGAGAATGTGAACCAGGTGAAGCTAAATCTGTGCCACTTGAGTTCTGGGTAAAACATTTTTCAGACAAAAACATTTTTTAATTTGTAATCAAATGTGAATGTAGATATATTTTTGCTCAGTTTTGGCTTCATGGCTGCTCTGAGTGTGTTGTTTTATCAGAATTGTGCTTTCTCTGACATTTTTTAATGCACAGCTGAAACAGCTAAAGTCGCTGGGCGGAATTGGCTGTTCACCAATCGGGGCATAAAATCAGCAATTTCTGATCGCGTGCCAATTTTGTTTCCTAACTCTCCCCATTCTTTGTTTCAACATTGGGAATTTTTTGTATCATGCATGTGTGCAGACTCCAGAGTGGCTGGACAGCGACTCCTGTCAGAAGTGTGAGCAGCCTTTCTTCTGGAACTTCAAACAGATGTGGGACAGTAAGAAGATCGGCCTGCGACAGGTACGTCACGCTGGCTGACCCAAAACTCCCTCGGCTTTTATCATCGGGCGGGAATAGCCTCTCTCTTTCTGCTCGAGCAGCCGTGCATGACCGTATCCCTCCCGTTATTCCAGAGAAAACATTCCTAGAGCCCTTCACTTCTGCCACGCTAATGCTGAGAAAACATCCTGCGGCTCCTTTATTGCCGACTTCTCGGAAACGGCTTCATGTTGCGTTTACTCCTTTGAGAGTGTTTTCTGGTTGTGTTCAGGGTTCTTGGACAAAGTGGCAACGTTTTCCCAAGTGCTGCAGAAAGAACTGACAACATAATGTTGGTAGTTTTTGGCAATTTATTGTTGTTTTTCCCTTGTCAAAATGGGTCAAAAGTTTAGGTATATATATCCAAAGTTTGGTAGTTTCACCCAAATCTCCAAAACAATGGATTCATAGAAGGAACAATAAGTTTTGGAATGACTTAGCAGAGTCCAGCCTGTTGTTCTTTGAATCCAGTAGACTTGGAGAACTTCTGCTAGATTTGATTTCCATCTGAATTGTACAAAACATTTGAAATGTTTAGAGATTTTTTTTTTATATCACAAAAGCCTTCTTTACAGGAATGTTTACACCAAAAGTACAAGTTCCATTTGCAAATTATTTCACTTATAAAATGGGAAAAATGTGTCGTTCCATTGTTCCAGACTTACAACTAGAACTTTTTCATCAATATTAAGGAGCTATTTACTTAAAACGAGCCCCTGTATCTTGCTGAAAAGTTACTGGTAAGTTAGTTTTGTCTTATTTCAAGTGTGTTAAGATGTTTGCAGTAGAAAGTACTTGGTAATTGTATTTTTTGCAAACATACTGCATTTCTCCTGCAGTCTCCGCTCCTCCGGCGTTCAGTTTACATAAATGTTGCATCTTTTATGAGCACCTGCGATGGTTGGCCGGGCGACCATTCGATTAGCGTTGGAGAACGCTTTGACTTTCTATCTGTGGGGTTTGTGTTGTAACAGGCAAAGCTCTCATTTCCCTAAGGCAGATATATGCTCCTCATCATCAGTCTGACACATTGCACATGTAAGAGGTGATATTAGATCTACTGTTACAAAAAGCTTCCTGCAAAACATTCAACTCAGAGACTCTATATATGTAACTTTTACAATCCTAAGAGCCATATTTGCTTTTAATCCAGCTAATTAGGAATTGTTTAGAGCTGCAAAAGTCACAAGATCATTAAAAAAAATAGCAAAATATCTGTACTTCAGGTCAGTTGTAATTTTTAAAGAACCAAATTTTATTTCTGCTTCTAGATTTTAAAATACAGTGAAAGCATAGAATTTTTTTATTTATTTATTTTTTAAAGAAGACGGATACGTTTTCTTTGTGGGATGTTGACATTTATGAAAAATGAAATCCGAAAAAAGTTCATCGTTTCAAACGTAATGACAAAGAAAATATAAATCAAACAATATCATTGCTATTCAAAATAGTATTTGGTTTTGGACAATCAATTTATTGCATGAAAAAAACAGCATTTATTACTTTTTTAATTAAAACACTAGTTGATTTTTTTTTTCTTTTTACCATTTTAAACCAGAGTTTTTAAGAACCATTATGGAAGGTCCAAAGCCAAAGACTGACTTTATTCTCTGGCTCACTGATGAGAAATGAGGGTCTTCATATGAGCTTTCGCAACACTTAGCCTCTCATGTTTTCCTCAGCACCACTGCCGAAAGTGCGGCCAGGCCGTGTGCGGCAAATGTTCGTCCAAGCGCTCCACCATCCCCCTCATGGGCTTCGAGTTTGAGGTGCGAGTGTGTGACAGCTGCCACGAGTCCATCACCGACGAAGAGTGAGTCACAATCAGCCTCTGTCGATGCCGTATACTGTCCCTTTGTGCTCCCGGCGTCCCCCTGGCGCTCTCACGCTGACGTCTCTGCCTCTTCTCTCCCTCTGTGTGCGTTTCAGCCGAGCTCCCACCGCCACCTTCCACGACAGCAAGCACAACATTGTTTACATGCACTACGAGCCCACCACGGGAAACCTGCTCACCTCCGGCACCGACAAGGTCGTCAAGGTCTGTACCGGAGATGGCGAGTTTTTCGACGTTGTAGTTCGAGGGTTCGGACACCAGGGGGCGACAGATGCTCAAGAAACTGAGCCAGCCATTTTCTATGAGTTGCTCAAAAGCGAAGAAGACAAAATTTAAAATGTTAAAGTTGAAGCAAAAATAATAATACAATGCAGTTTAAATTTATTGAAAGACTTTTTGACCATGTAATTTGAAAATACATCTGCAAATTCAGACATTATTCTGGCTGAATATTGTTCGTTTTCAGTTCATCCATTCAAGCCATTGCCCTCTTGAAAATAGGTCTGAAAGAGTTATTCGTCTTAACCATCATTAATCAATGTTGGAAATAATTCTCAACTAATTTAGTAATTGATTAATCATTAAGCAGACTATATAGACTCTAAAGTCATGTCATTTTCTGAAAGAACAAGCTACATAGAGCAGTAATTAAGACGAAACTGTACAAACAAATGCATACATTTTGCTTTTAAGATAAAAAAATATATAGTTTTTCTGTAAATATGTAAAATAACAAAAATAACAAAGCCAGAGTTATGTCAGAAGCTTGTTGGTTCCCTACCAAAAAAAAAAAAGTAATGGGCTTGATTTGCAAATTGATAAAGGACCTATACGCTAATTTTACTTACTTATGTCTATTTTTTTTACCCGTATGCTTTATTTTGAGAAAATCAACAGTAAATTGAAGCGTTTGTGCCTCATTTTAAATAGAGTTGTTTGTTCCACAATCCATCCAGCTATACTTTTTCTTTTAATTCAATTGAAAATATATAGTATAGTCCTCTCACACACTAAAACATTTTATTCTTCAGTTTCTTCTTAGCCTCTAACTTGGCCGATCATTTTGGCGGCCCTTATTTAAACAGAAGTTTTTCTTGTGTTTTTTTTTTTTTTTTTTTTGCAGATATGGGACTTGTCTTCTCTGGTGTCATGAGTTTCTGTGCACAAGGCACGTCATTTCGGCCAACTGTGACCAGTCGCACTTCGATGAGAGCGAGGGAGCTGCGTCCGTGTCACCTGGATAATATTTAGCAACAAAGCCTGGGTTGCNCACTAAAACATTTTATTCTTCAGTTTCTTCTTAGCCTCTAACTTGGCCGATCATTTTGGCGGCCCTTATTTAAACAGAAGTTTTTCTTGTTTTTTTTTTTTTTTTTTTTTGCAGATATGGGACATGACTCCTGTGGTGTCATGAGTTTCCGTGGACAAGGGGCAGCATTTCGGCCAACTGTGACCAGTCGCACTTCGATGAGAGCGAGGGAGCTGCGTCCGTGTCACATGGATAATATTTAGCAACAAAGCCTGGGTTGCTGCGTTCTCTCACAGCGGCGACACGGCCGGCCCCAGAGCAGCCTGAGGACGGTGCAACGTCTTGCTCAACACGAGGTCACAGACTGGTTGGTCTTTGCTTGATGTCTGGAGTGATCGCGCTTGCACTCTGGGATTCTTTCTGGCATTTGACCTTGTAAGAAATTTAATATCTTATGTACTTTTTATAAATTTCCTTCGCACTGAAGATTGGAGGAGCTAAAAGTCATCAGACTCGTTTTTTGGACTCTAAATCATCGACGTAATCGCAGTTTTCACATCAATACGATTTTTTTTTTATTTTTGTTATTATCTAAACAAAATTACCATCAGGAGGAATTCAGGCCTGGATTATTATGACTCCCTCTAGAGGCTAAATTTGTTTTGTTCCTGTTACATCATTATTATTTGTTTTTTGACTAGTAAAAGTACATATTGTATTCACGAAGGTCATAAACAGGTACCTGGAAATTCATAATTACTGTCTGCTCTAAAAGATTTTTCAACCTGCTTTTTTATTGAATTATTTTTACCCTCGATCAGCATTTCCTGTAACACTTTGAATGTTATATTTCAGACAGTTGAGCTCAAACAACATGTCTGAAACATTAACCAAAGCATAACTCAAACTAGCTGTAATAAACTACAGCAGCATGTTTTTTTTTTTAACCCTACCAAATTCTGAGGATGACGAATGTTTTGGTTTCTTCTGAGCAGTAATTGACTTTGAGTCCATAAATATCAGCTGATGCAGGTTTGGAAGTGATAAAGGAAGTAGCTTTAGGCCAGCTGGTCCCTTTAATCCAGCCTCTTTGAGTTAATTTTGTGAAATAATCTGGTGAAAATGGTTGTTGCATGAACAGTTTCTTCCAGTTATCCTAGTTTCAGTGACTCTTAACTACTGAACAGTTCATTCAGTCGGGTCATAGTCTACACACAGTGCTAATTATGTTTACTTTAATTGGTGGCGGTTCTTTTGAATCCTGTGCGCTCTTTAAATCATCTCTGTTTGGTGTTGAGTATTTCAATTCAAGTTTAATTATTTTAGAGGTAGTGAAGATTAAATGCAGTCCAGATTCCTTAAAAGAAAAGCCCTTTAATTTTGGAATAATTCGTTAGAATTATTTTCTTACATGTTTCATAACACAGAGGGCGCCCATTAACAGGACGCAACCTTTTCTTTTTCTTGTTTTTGAACATTTGCACCCCCCACCCCCCGTCATGCCGCCCTGAGCAGAGAGCCATCATGTAATCTCAGTTAACGTAGCGATAGGTCTTCACTCCCTACAAAATAAATGGAATTCCCTCATCGTTCCTCAAGCAGGCTTTTTTTTTTTTTAAATGGAAGTGAAATTAAGTAAAATTATGCTTTGTGTCACAAACCAGATGACATCACTGCCAGATGGCCTGATGCATTGTGGGAACCTTTATTTTCTCGCATGGTGCTTAATCATAGTTTAGCTCTGCTTGAGTAATTCTGTAAAAAAAACAAAAAACAAAACAGGAATAAGTCCAGCCCAACTTCTTAAACCAAGGCAACAAATTTGATCCACTTTCCCCTGATGTTAAAATTCGATGTTAAAGTGCAGCTGCCAGAATGATGGTTTGTTTGTGTTGCATGAGTGCAGCATCGTCCATTTCAGAAATGCACAGGAAGCTCCACGGAACCCGTTTGGTTCTGGATTTAAAACCAGTTTAAGCTCCAGTCGTTATGGCGATGACGGCGGACACCGATGAGCCTCCTAATGAGCGATCGGTGACTCGGTGCTGTGTAACATCGTCTGTGTCCTGTTATCGAGGTTATTTATTCTAAATGTTTGTTTCATGTATGAAACATGTACAGAAGCACATATCAACACAGCTAGACGCTGTGGCACTTCAGAGATGCACCAGAGCGTAAAAACGTTGCTACAAAACGGTTTAAATTGTTTTTCCAGCTTTATATGTTGGCTTTACTGTTGATGCACTGGAATCACGAGGCAGAAAATCATAGATTTCTCCTAAATGTTTTACGCGACTTTGTGACGACCGCTCGACGCTCGGCTCGAATCCCTCTGAGCTTCTTCCAAAGATGATCAATTATGGATCTGAAAACAAGGTCCGTTAACATTTCTCGTGTTTTTAGTTCATTTCCTCGACCACTTCCTGTGAACTAATGCACACCTGCAAGCTAAATTAAACAAAGTGTGATTATTAACGATGCAAACTGGTGTAAAATATACAGAGCCAACAGAATGGATCTTCTATTTCGCAAACTTAACCACACAGGAGAAACTGAGCTACATTAAAACTTCTGCTTGGTTTTGGTTGCTTTTAAATTCCAAAGTTGATAAAGTTTATTTAAGGCCAGTTCTTTGACTTTTTGTTGCAGGAAAGAGGGCTGGGGGGGGAATGGTTGAATTTCAGAGTTTTTGTGAATGTAACACTGTGTATAGACGATTGATTAAAACAAAAGGTATTTACCCTCAGCCGTCATGTCCGAGTTGTGTATTTGGCAACCGATATAGAAAGCTGCAGTTATTTCTGTTGTTTCACACTTTTTTCTTCCACTTAACTTTCCAGTAATATGCTAGGAAACATCCCTATGAAGTTATTTTATTGTTTTTTTTGGGTGTGTGTGTTTATATATACACACACACACACACACACACACACACACA